>NC_134483.1:378991242-379198742 GCF_040206685.1 Ascaphus truei
CACCAGGGCTCCCTCGGGGAGCCCCTGGACGCGCGTGCAGGGGGCACACGCTCCCGAAGACGCGTGACCGCGCGTCTATGACGCGCGGCACGCCGAGGGGCGGCCACTAGCAAGCCGGGAAATCTCCCGGCTTGCGGATCTGGCCGCAGTGTAATAAACTGTGTCGCCAGTGTATGCTGAGAAAAATACTTTTGTTTTGTTTGTTTGATTTACTCCTGTTATCTGCTGTAGCATTTGTATGGCAAAATAAACAGGCCAAGCTTTTCACCTCTGTGTCAGAAGACTGTCTCCTCTACCTGGAAGGCTGTGTGAAAGTTCTGATCCTTGGACAAAAGGTACAGAGCAAGAAGGTACTTTTTCAAGGTGTGTGTGTGTGTCTGAGTGAATGTGTGTCTGAGTGAATGTGTGTCTGAGTGAATGTGTGTCTGAGTGAATGTGTGTGTGTGTGTGTGTGTGTGTGTGTGTGTGTGTGTGTGTGTGTGTCTAAGAGAGAGTGTCTGAGAGAGTGTGTGTCTGAGAGAGTGTGTGTCTGAGAGAGTGTGTGTCTGAGAGAGTGTGTGTCTGAGAGAGTGTGTGTCTGAGAGAGAGAGAGTCAGAGAGAGAGTCAAAGAGAGAGAATCAGAGAGAGAGAAAGTCAGAGAGAGAGAGAGAGAGTCAGAGAGAGAGAGAGTCAGAGAGAGAGAGAGTCAGAGAGAGAGAGAGTCAGAGAGAGAGAGAGTCAGAGAGAGAGAGAGTCAGAGAGAGAGAGAGTCAGAGAGAGAGAGAGTCAGAGAGAGAGAGAGTCAGAGAGAGCGAGTCAGAGTCAGAGAGATTCAGAGTCGGAGAGAGAGTCAGAGAAAGAGAGTCAGAGAGAGGGAGCAAGAGAGAGAGAGAGAGAGAGTCAGAGAGTCATAGAGAGGGAGAGTGTCAGAGAGAGGGAGAGAGGGAGAGAGGGAGAGAGTCAAAGAGAAGGAGAGAGTCAAAGAGAAGGAGAGATTCAGAGCGAGAGAGAGAGAATCAGAGAGAGAGAGAGAGTCAGACAGAGAGTCAAAGAGTCAGAGAGAGGGAGAGAGTCAGAGAGAGGGAGAAAGTCAGAGAGAGGGAGAAAGTCAGAGAGAGAGAGGGAGTCAGAGAGAGAGAGGGAGTCAGAGAGAGAGAGGGAGTCAGAGAGAGAGAGGGAGTCAGAGAGAGAGAGGGAGTCAGAGAGAGAGAGGGAGTCAGAGAGAGAGAGGGAGTCAGAGAGAGAGAGGGAGTCAGAGAGAGAGAGGGAGTCAGAGAGAGAGAGGGAGTCAGAGAGAGAGAGGGAGTCAGAGAGAGAGAGTCAGAGAGAGAGAGAGTCAGAGAGAGAGAGTCAGAGAGAGAGAGTCAGAGAGAGAGAGTCAGAGAGAGAGAGTCAGAGAGAGAGAGTCAGAGAGAGAGAGTCAGAGAGAGAGTCTCAGAGAGAGAGTCTCAGAGAGAGAGAGTCAGAGAGAGAGAGTCAGAGAGATAGTCAGAGTCAGAGCGAGTCAGAGTCAGAGCGAGTCAGAGTCAGAGCGAGTCAGAGAGAGAGAGAGAGTCAGAGAGAGAGAGAGAGTCAGAGAGAGTCAGACAGAGAGTCAGAGAGAGGGAGAAAGTCAGAGAGAGAGAGAGAGAGTCAGAAAGAAAGAGGGAGAGAGTCAGTGAGGGAGAGAGTCAGAGAGAGAATCAGAGAGAGAGGGAGAGAGTCAGAGAGAGAGTCAGGGAGAGAGTCAGAGAGAGAGAGAGTCATGGAGAGAGAGAGTCATGGAGAGAGAGAGTCAGAGAGAGGGGGAGAGAGTCAGAGGGAGAGAGCCAGATGGAGGTGAGGGAGAGAGTCAGAGAGAGGGAGAGAGTCAGAGAGAGAGATAGAGAGAGGGAGAGAGTCAGAGGGAGAGAGGGGGAGAGAGTCAGAGAGAGGGAGAGAGTCAGAGAGAGAGAGAGAGATAGTCAGAGAGAGTCAGGGAGAGAGGGGGGAGAGAGTCAGAGAGAGAGAGTCAGATAGAGAGGGAGAGAGTCAGAGGGAGAATGAGGGAGAGAGTCAGAGGGAGAGTGAGGGACAGAGTCAGAGGGTGGGAGAGAGTCAGAGGGAGAGAGAGGGAGAGAGTCAAAGAGAGATAGAGAGTCAGAGAGAGAGAGTCAGAGAGAGAGAGTCAGAGAGAATCAGAGAGGGGGAGTGAGAGAGAGAGGTCAGAGAGAGGGAGTCAGAGAGAGAGAGGGAGTCAGAGAGAGAGAGGGAGTCAGAGAGAGAGAGGGAGTCAGAGAGAGAGAGGGAGTCAGAGAGAGAGAGGGAGTCAGAGAGAGAGAGGGAGTCAGAGAGAGAGAGGGAGTCAGAGAGAGAGAGGGAGTCAGAGAGTGTCAGGGTTCTGCTCGCCACAAACCAGGACCGGACCGCGAGGCTGAGGTGGGGTTGTAAAAGCACCGACCTGAGACCGCGCAGACTGATCCGGATTGCGCAGTTCGTTGTCGTACATCGCAGGATCAGGATAGGAGAAGACAGCGTCGTCATTGTACAAGCCAGGGTCAGGGCTGGAGATATCAGGATAAACATTGTTCAAGCAAGAGTTTGGCAACATGTAGTCAGGAGAGCCCCGCTTCAGCTTAGGAGCGCGGGGTTGGGCTCTGCGCGAGCGACGGCCATGGCCCATGGTGCTGGTCACAGGAGATGGTAAGTAGACCAGCGTAGCACACCGCTTGCTGCACGGGTGAACCAGTGCTACAGCGCAAGAGTCCTGAGCGGCTGGGGAATCCTCTGTAACAGCGCAGGAACCAGGACACGGCCTCTCTAGATTAGGGAAAGAGTAGGCCCCAGGAACAAGGAAGCTGAAGATCCACAGGGAAACCTCCGCTATAGTGCAGGAATCAGGAGACTGAAGGGCGCGGGGGATACCTTTGCCTCAGTGCAGGAAAGCAGGAAGCTGAAGACATAGGGGATACCTTTGCTTCAGCGCAGGAGAACAAGCGGGAGCTTGAAGGAAGCTGAAGGACGCAGGGCAGAACCTCCGTATCAGCATAGGAGAACAAGCGGCTTGAAGGGAGCTGAAGGACGCAGGGCGGAACCTGGTATCAGCATCGGAGAACAAGCGGCTTGAAGGAAGCTGAAGGACGCAGGGCGGAACCTGGTATCAGCATAGGAGAACAAGCGAGGGCTTGTGGCAAAACAGTCGACATCCAGTTAGGACTATGCTCCGCAAGGAGCATTATGGGAAAGCAATACTTAAAGGCCAGCGGGCCAATCCCCGGCGGGGGTGTGAAGGTACTGCTCCAAATGAGTGAATGCAAGTCTATGTTGCAGTGATAGGCTGCACAGCTGCAATAGATACCAGAGGGCGTGTGTATTGCTTTGGTGAGTGAATCCAGGCTGCAGCAAACATCAGGAGAGGTGCTCCAGGACTGCACAAGTCTGCAAGGTAAGGCAACCAGTAAACCGCGGAGCGGATTCCTTACAGAGAGAGAGAGGGAGTCAGAGAGAGAGAGGGAGTCAGAGAGAGAGAGGGAGTCAGAGAGAGAGAGGGAGTCAGAGAGAGAGAGGGAGTCAGAGAGAGAGAGGGAGTCAGAGAGAGAGAGGGAGTCAGAGAGAGAGAGAGAGTCAGAGAGAGAGAGTCAGAGAGAGAGAGTCAGAGAGAGAGAGTCAGAGATAGAGTCTCAGAGAGAGAGTCTCAGAGAGAGAGAGTCAGAGAGATAGTCAGAGTCAGAGCGAGTCAGAGTCAGAGCGAGTCAGAGTCAGAGCGAGTCAGAGAGAGAGAGAGAGTCAGAGAGAGAGAGAGAGTCAGAGAGAGAGAGAGAGTCAGAGAGAGAGAGTCAGAGAGAGAGAGAGAGTCAGAGAGAGAGAGAGTGTCAGAGAGAGAGAGAGAGTCAGAGAGAGAGAGAGAGTCAGAGAGAGAGAGAGAGTCAGAGAGAGAGAGTCAGAGAGAGAGAGCCAGATGGAGGTGAGGGAGAGAGTCAGAGAGAGGGAGAGAGTCAGAGAGAGAGATGGGGAGAGAGTCAGAGAGAGGGAGAGAGTCAGAGAGAGAAAGAGAGATAGTCAGAGAGAGTCAGGGAGAGAGGGTGGGAGAGAGTCAGAGGGAGAGTGAGGGACAGAGTCAGAGGGTGGGAGAGAGTCAGAGGGAGAGAGAGGGAGAGAGTCAAAGAGAGATAGAGAGTCAGAGAGAGAGAGTCAGAGAGAGAGAGTCAGAGAGAATCAGAGAGGGGGAGTGAGAGAGAGAGGTCAGAGAGAGGGAGTCAGAGAGAGAGAGGGAGTCAGAGAGAGAGAGGGAGTCAGAGAGAGAGAGGGAGTCAGAGAGAGAGAGGGAGTCAGAGAGAGAGAGGGAGTCAGAGAGAGAGAGGGAGTCAGAGAGAGAGAGGGAGTCAGAGAGAGAGAGGGAGTCAGAGAGAGAGAGGGAGTCAGAGAGAGAGAGTCAGAGAGAGAGAGTCAGAGAGAGAGAGTCAGAGAGATAGTCAGAGTCAGAGTCAGAGCGAGTCAGAGTCAGAGCGAGTCAGAGTCAGAGCGAGTCAGAGTCAGAGCGAGTCAGAGTCAGAGCGAGTCAGAGAGAGAGAGAGAGAGTCAGAGAGAGAGAGAGAGAGAGTCAGAGAGAGAGAGAGAGTGTCAGAGAGAGAGAGAGAGTGTCAGAGAGAGAGAGTCAGAGAGAGAGAGAGAGTCAGAGAGAGAGAGAGAGTCAGAGAGAGAGAGAGAGTCAGAGAGAGAGAGAGAGTGTCAGAGAGAGAGAGAGAGTGTCAGAGAGAGAGAGTCAGAGAGAGAGAGAGAGTCAGAGAGAGAGAGAGAGTCAGAGAGAGAGAGAGAGTCAGAGAGAGAGAGTCAGAGAGAGAGAGGGAGTCAGAGAGAGAGAGAGAGTCAGAGAGAGAGAGTCAGAGAGAGAGAGTCAGAGAGAGAGAGTCAGAGAGAGAGAGTCAGAGATAGAGTCTCAGAGAGAGAGTCTCAGAGAGAGAGAGTCAGAGAGATAGTCAGAGTCAGAGCGAGTCAGAGTCAGAGCGAGTCAGAGAGAGAGAGAGAGTCAGAGAGAGAGAGAGAGTCAGAGAGAGAGAGAGAGTCAGAGAGAGAGAGTCAGAGAGAGAGAGTCAGAGAGAGAGAGAGAGAGAGTCAGAGAGAGAGAGAGAGTCATGGAGAGAGAGAGTCAGAGAGAGAGAGCCAGATGGAGGTGAGGGAGAGAGTCAGAGAGAGGGAGAGAGTCAGAGAGAGAGATGGGGAGAGAGTCAGAGAGAGGGAGAGAGTCAGAGAGAGAGATGGGGAGAGAGTCAGAGAGAGGGAGAGAGTCAGAGAGAGAAAGAGAGATAGTCAGAGAGAGTCAGGGAGAGAGGGGGGAGAGAGTCAGAGGGAGAGTGAGGGACAGAGTCAGAGGGTGGGAGAGAGTCAGAGGGAGAGAGTCAGAGAGAGAGAGTCAGAGAGAATCAGAGAGGGGGAGTGAGAGAGAGAGGTCAGAGAGAGGGAGTCAGAGAGAGAGAGGGAGTCAGAGAGAGAGAGGGAGTCAGAGAGAGAGAGGGAGTCAGAGAGAGAGAGGGAGTCAGAGAGAGAGAGGGAGTCAGAGAGAGAGAGGGAGTCAGAGAGAGAGAGGGAGTCAGAGAGAGAGAGGGAGAGAGTCAGAGAGAGAGAGGGAGAGAGTCAGAGAGAGAGAGAGAGAGAGTCAGAGAGAGAGAGTCAGAGAGAGAGAGTCAGAGAGAGAGAGTCAGAGAGAGAGAGTCAGAGAGAGAGAGTCAGAGAGAGAGAGTCAGAGAGAGAGAGTCAGAGAGATAGTCAGAGTGAGTCAGAGTCAGAGCGAGTCAGAGAGAGAGAGAGAGTCAGAGAGAGAGAGAGAGTCAGAGAGAGAGAGAGAGTCAGAGAGAGAGTCAGAGGGAGAGAGAGTCAGAGAGTCATAGAGAGGGAGAGTCAGAGAGAGGGAGAGAGTCAGAGAGAGGGAGAGAGTCAAAGAGAAGGAAAGTGTCAAAGAGAAGGAGAGAGTCCGAGAGAGAGAGAGAGAGAGAGAGAGAGAGAGAGAGAGAGAGAGAGAGAGAGTCAGAGAGAGTCAGAGAGAGTCAGAGAGAGTCAGAGAGAGTCAGAGAGAAAGAGTCAGACAGAGAGTCAAAGAGTCAGAGAGAGGGAGAGAATCAGAGAGAGAGAGTCAGAGAGAGAGAGTCAGAGAGAGAGAGTCAGAGAGAGAGAGTCAGAGAGAGAGAGAGAGTCAGAGAGAGAGAGAGAGTCAGAGAGAATCAGAGAGGGGGAGTGAGAGAGAGAGGTCAGAGATAGAGAGTCAGAGAGAGGGAGTCAGAGAGAGAGAGGGAGTCAGAGAGAGAGAGAGAGTCAGAGAGAGAGAGTCAGAGAGAGAGAGTCAGAGAGAGAGTCAGAGTCAGAGCGATTCCCCATTCCGATTTCCCTTGTGTGTATGTGAGTATCTGAGTGTGTGTGTCTGAGTGTGTGTGTGTGTGTGTCTAAGTGTGTGTGTGTTTGTCTGAGTGTGTGTATGTCTGAGTGTGTCTTAGTGTGTGTGTGTTTGTGGTTGTGTGTATTGTGACAGATATGAGGGAACAGTAGTGAAAAGAGGATATTACGGCAATAAATTAGTGCAGGGTTTCTGCTTCACTCCATGGTTTGGAGATTTACCAAGGGGAATCCAGACCGGGACTTCTAGCTCTCCCAGCTTTCACAGGATTGGAGCAGCTGATTGAGCAGGGAGATGAGTAAAAGGTTGCTCTAAACAGAGCACGCAAGGGACTGTTTTACTCTCAAGAGGAGGGTGTGATGAAAATCTGTGTTATGCTGAGAAAAATACTTTTGTTTTGTTTGTTTGATTTACTCCTGTTATCTGCTGTAGCATTTGTATGGCAAAATAAACAGGCCAAGCTTTTCACCTCTGTGTCAGAAGACTGTCTCCTCTACCTGGAAGGCTGTGTGAAAGTTCTGATCCTTGGACAAAAGGTACAGAGCAAGAAGGTACTTTTTCACAGTGTGTGTCTGAGTGAATGTGTGTCTGAGTGTGCGTGTGCGTGTGTGTGTTTGTGTGTGTGTGTCTGAGTGTGTGTGTGTGTGTGTGTGTGTCTGAGTGTGTGTGTGTGTGTGGGGGGGTGTGTGTGTGGGTGTGTGTGTCTGTGTGTCTGTGTGTGTGTGTGTGTGTGTGTGTGTGTGTCTAAGAGAGAGTGTCTGAGAGAGTGTGTGTCTGAGAGAGAGAGAGTCAGAGAGAGAGTCAGAGAGAGAGAGAATCAGAGAGAGAGAAAGTCAGAGAGAGAGAGAGAGAGTCAGAGAGAGACTCAGAGAGAGTCAGAGAGAGAGAGAGTCAGAGAGAGAGAGAGTCAGAGAGAGAGAGAGTCAAAGAGAGAGAGAGTCAGAGAGAGAGAGAGTCAGAGAGAGAGAGTCAGAGAGAGAGAGTCAGAGAGAGAGAGTCAGAGAGAGAGAGTCAGAGCGAGTCAGAGTCAGAGAGATTCAGAGTCGGAGAGAGAGAGTCAGAGAGAGGGAGCAAGAGAGAGAGAGAGAGTCAGAGAGTCATAGAGAGGGAGAGTGTCAGAGAGAGGGAGAGTGTCAGAGAGAGGGAGAGAGGGAGAGTCAAAGAGAAGGAGAGAGTCAAAGAGAAGGAGAGAGTCAGAGAGAGAGAGAGAGAGAATCAGAGAGAGAGAGAGAGAGAGAGAGAGAGAGAGAGAGAGTCAGACAGAGAGTCAAAGAGTCAGAGAGAGGGAGAGAGTCAGAGAGAGGGAGAAAGTCAGAGAGAGAGAGAGAGAGAGAGAGAGTCAGAAAGAAAGAGGGAGAGAGTCAGTGAGGGAGAGAGTCAGAGAGAGAGAATCAGAGAGAGAGGGAGAGAGTCAGAGGGAGAGAGCCAGATGGAGGTGAGGGAGAGAGTCAGAGAGAGGGAGAGAGTCAGAGAGAGAGAGAGTCAGAGGGAGAGAGAGGGAGAGAGTCAGAGAGAGAGAGTCAGATAGAGAGGGAGAGAGTCAGAGGGAGAATGAGGGAGAGAGTCAGAGGGAGAGTGAGGGAGAGAGTCAGAGGGTGGGAGATAGTCAGAGGGAGAGAGAGGGAGAGAGTCAAAAAGAGATAGAGAGTCAGAGAGAGAGAGTCAGAGAGAGAGAGTCAGAGAGAATCAGAGAGGGGGAGTGAGAGAGAGAGGTCAGAGATAGAGAGTCAGAGAGAGGGAGTCAGAGAGAGAGAGGGAGTCAGAGAGAGAGAGGGAGTCAGAGAGAGAGAGGGAGTCAGAGAGAGAGAGAGAGTCAGAGAGAGAGAGAGAGAGAGTCAGAGAGAGAGAGAGAGAGAGAGAGTCAGAGAGAGAGAGAAAGTCAGAGAGAGAGAGTCAGAGAGAGAGAGAGTCAGAGAGAGAGAGAGTCAGAGAGAGAGAGTCAGAGAGAGAGAGAGTCAGAGAGAGAGAGAGTCAGAGAGAGAGAGTCAGAGAGAGAGTCAGATAGAGAGAGTCAGATAGAGAGAGAGTCAGAGAGAGAGAGTCAGAGAGATAGTCAGAGTCAGAGAGATAGTCAGAGTCAGAGCGAGTCAGAGTCAGAGCGAGTCAGAGTCAGAGAGAGAGTCAGAGAGAGAGAGTCAGAGAGAGAGAGTCAGAGAGAGGGAGAGTCAGAGAGAGGGAGAGAGGGAGAGAGTCAGAGGGAGAGAGTAGATGGAGAGAGAGGGAGAGAGTCAGAGGGAGAGAGTCAGAGAGAGGGAGAGAGTCAGAGAGAGGAAGAGAGTCAGAGAGGGAGAGTGTATGAGAGGGAGTGTGTGTATGTATCTTTGATTGAATACATACACCAACCCACAGTCAGTCATAGTCACCCACCCACTCGTCAGTCACCCAACCAAGTGTCAGTCAATCACCCACCCACCCACGAGTCAGTCACCCACCCACTCCCCACACCCACTTTCTCTTTCACCCACTCTCTCTCTGTCTCTCTCACCCACACTCTCTCTGTCGTATCTTAACTGCCTTATACCTACTCCAAAATAACTGCTTTCTTCCAGATCTGACTCTCAAGCTTTTCACAGGAGATATCAGAATCCCCCCTAACCCAGAAGACAGGTTGGGAACACCCCAGTCCCATACTGAATCCCCCCCAAGGTCTTTTGTCACATAGGATGTAGAAATGGGTATCTTTGTCTTTTGTTGAAAATAATAAAGTAAACAGATTGCATTGTAATGTTTTTGTATTAGAAAAAGTTAAGTAAAAGTTGCGTGCGGGAAAAAAAAATTATGCGGTAGGTGCGCTATGGGGGGGGGCCTGCTCCTTTCATTTGTCCCGGGCCCCATGATTTCTGTTGGTGGCCCTGCCTCTACCTATTGATTGTTACAGTGGTAAATCATGCCCCCATATGGGGAGTACTAACTAGCCGTACGAACAAGCTGGTGTGTATATTGTAGCAAACAATGGAGGTGATGTGGCCTCACTGTAATCTTATACAACAAAAGAGAAAAAAAACAATGCTACATCCAATTTGACAAAAATACACTGTTAAATACTAATATATTCTCTTGAAAAAGGGTAATTTAGTTAAACTCTTTGGCCAAAGCATTTTAAGTCTGCAAGCCACATCAAGGCATGGCCATTGAGCAGGTCCTAACACTACCTGATTCCAATTCTCAATTTCCTCAATTTGGAGGGAGAATGACCACATTGGATCTGACCAAATCCAGTAACATGAAAAAGACCCGCTAACTTAGAAAGTGAGGAGGGGCGAGCTTAAACCCTGAAGAGAAGGGGCCACTAACCTCCAAACAGCTGAGAGTAGCTGAAAATAAAAGTCAATAAAAACACAAAATCCCAGCAAGCTCAAAAAAAAAAAAACACATATATATATTATATCTCCAACATCACGGTACCGCCATGGGGACCAAGTTTGCACCCAATTATGCAAACCTGTTCATGAGAGTGTTGGAGGACAACACCACCTGGTCCCCCAACAGATTTGGCGCAGACGTGGTCCTCTGGCGGAGATATATCGACGATATGTTTATTATTTGGCAGGGTGGCGAAGAGAGCCTGAAACTTTTCATCGACTACATTATTCAGAATGATCAGAATCTTATATTCACGTCTCAGTGGAGTCAGTCAACGATAGACTTCCTCGATCTTACCATTTATATTGAGAAAGGTCTGATTAAAACTAAGACCTTCTTCAAAGAAGTGGACTGCAATAATTATCTCCTAAATAGCAGCTGTCACCATCGAAGGTGGTTGTCAAATATTCCGGAGGGCCAATTTAGACGCATCCACCGCAACTGTACTGATGACATTGTTTTTAAAGAACAAGCAGGCCTTTTAGAAAACCATTTTATTGAAAGGAATTACGATAGGGAACATTTAAGTACTGCATTGACACAAGTCAACCAAATTGATAGGACGACACTTTTAGCGACTAGAGAGAAAACCAAAGGTGGAGAGTTTGTGACCCCCTTTTTTTTTTTATAACTTGTAATTTTTATTGAAGTAATGTACAGGTACAAATCAGAACGTGGCATAAACCCACTTAAGGGAGGTATATATGATATAGTCTTTCACATTAATACAGTGTATGTGGAATGATGACAGGACAACACAAGACGAGACTAACTTAGACAGCATCCATCTCTCGGTGTCTTGATATCTACCGTAGTATATACACATATATATATAGACATATAACTCACCGCTGGATGACGGGGGAGTGTGGGGAGAGACATAAGGGAGGGAGGATATAGGGTTGGGGGAAGCATGACTTCTCGTTGAGGTGGAAGCGGCTCTCGGAGGGTGCTTCTTCCGCTAGGATCACTAAGACCTACTTATGTGAGCCCGTGTACGTACACCTGTTGTCAAGGAACTGCTATGACCTGTTTGCCGATTCCCTGGTGATTTTAATACCAAGGTGGAATATAGGCTGGACCTGCCAAAGGAGAATGCATCTAGTGCTATCAATGCCAAATTGTGGCCCGTTCCACCCCGGGTATGTCTGTTTGGGCCAACCAGGGTAACCAGATCTTTAGATAATTGATGCCAGTGTCATTAACTAGACTCGTTATCTTTTCCATCTGGCAGATAACCAAATCTTGTTCCGAATCTTGTGGATGGAAGGAATCACGTTAAATTTCCATACTGCTGCGGTCTCACATCGGGTCGCCACGGCAAAGTGCCCGATTAATTTGTTCTTTGCTATTGAGAGCCCCCCTAGCGGTCTGTTCAGCAAGAACAGCCACAGATCTAGGGGAATCGGGAGGCCCAAGATCCTCTGAGTCCAATCACGAATTTCTTCCCATAGGGGCGCGATCTGAGGGCAAGACCACAGCATATGTAACAGGTCTGCTGACTCTCCACACTGTCGAGTGCACAGCGGGGAGAGTCCTGGCACATACCTAGATAATTTTAGTGGGGTGTGGTACCATCTCATTAGGACATTATATGCATTCTCCTTTAGTGTGGTGCAGATTGAGCTTTTGGCAGCCGCTAGATAGATATCGCTCCAGTCCTCATCTTCTAGGGATTCTCCCAGGTCAGATTCCCACTGAGATCTATATCTCGGGTATCCCTGTCCGTGGTCAGCAGAACCCACCACTTCTCTGTATAACTGCGATGTGAGTCCCGAAGTGTCTGATTCTGCCAGACAGAGCTTCTCAAAATTGGTCAGCGCTGAATAAGGGGCTAGTTTATTATAAAATGCTCGGACCTGGAGGTACTTAAAAAATTCAGAATGGGGGATATGCTTTTCAGATCTGATTTGCTCAAATGATTTAATTTTGTTGCTACTGCCCTCCAAGACTCTAAGGCGCGTATAGCCGGCCGATTTCCAACTAGAGGTACTACTGCACTGCAGACCAGGAGCAAAGTCAGGGTTCCCCCAAAGCGGGGACATCAGGGAGTTTTTGGTGGTGAGGAAGTGATTGTGCTTTGACGTGTTCCATATTGACAGCGAGTTGGTCACAGAGGAAAGCGGCATGTCAGCACCTGTAAGTGCTTTTTTGGGGAGCCAGATCAAGGATTGTAGCTCTATCACGGCACAGCTTGCCCTTTCTATTTCCACCCATCTTTTCAATGCAGGGTTGGAGTGCCATTGGACAATTTGGCTTAATTGCGCCACTTTATAGTAGGACCACAGACAAGGTACCGCTAAGCCCCCTGCTGTGGAGGGTATTTTCATGGTCAATTTGTTTACTCTCGGTTTTTTACTTCCCCATACAAATTTGGAGATATCAGCGAGAGTAGGTCTTTCAGTCTCAGTGGCACCAGCAGTGTTTGGAATAGGTATAGGATACGGGGGAGAAGATTCATTTTGATACTTTGTATCCTACCTATCCAAGAGATTCTCTGGGAGGACCATTTTGAGATGTCATCTTTTAGTGATCTGAGTAGGGGGGGGTAGTTTGCCTTATAAATGTCTCTAACATCCTTAGTAATATGGACTCCCAAGAATTTAATCTGGTTCTGTTTCCAATTAAAATTGAAATTTAGCTTTTGTAGCTTTTCAACGTCTGTGGGGAGGCTGATGTTTAGAGCTTCTGATTTAGATTGATTGATTTTGAATCCAGATATTTTAGTGAATTTGACTAGCAGATTGAATAGATTTGGCAGAGATGTGAGGAGTCGAGAAAGTAATAATAGAATGTCGTCAGCGTATAGAGCTGCTTTGTGGGATTGTGAGTCAATATTTACGCCAACTATATCAGGACAGCTACGAATCTGAGCTACTAAGGGTTCCATACAAAGGGCAAACAGGAGGGGGGATAACGGGCACCCCTGTCTCGTGCCACTTTTAATTTGGAATTGGGCAGATGGAAAGCCCTGGTGTATGACCTTAGCAGTAGGGCCTGAGTAAAGTGCCATAATCGCTTCACTCACCCTTTCCACAAATCCAAACGCCCCGAGCGTCTCTTTTAAATATGGCCAGTCGATCCTGTCGAACGCTTTTTCGGCATCCAGACTTAACATCATAATTTGTGATTTTCCACTGTTAGCCAATTCTATCAGATCAATGATTCGTCGGGTATTATCCGCTGCTTGTCTACCTTTAATAAATCCGACATGATCTGGATGTATCAGTCTGGGCAGGATCTGACTTAGTCTTTTGGCCAGCAGTTTGGCGTAGATTTTAATGTCAGTATTAATCAGGGAGATTGGTCTATAGCTTTTGCATTCCAGCGCATCTTTGCCTGATTTATGGATTAGTTATATACTGTAGACGCCCGGAGCATCTCTCCGGGGAATGGGCTCCCGCCAATATTGCGTTAAACATTCGGAGCAGCCTTGGGGTAAGCACTTTGCGAAATTTTTTATAGTACAGCCCCGAGAAGCCATCCGGGCCCGGGGCCTTTGATGGTTTCAATTCTTTTATCACCATGGCTAATTCCTCCCCAGTGAAATCCGCCCCTAGGCTCTCTCTTTCCGCCTCAGTGAGCTTTGCCAAATTTGAGTTTGCTAGGAAATCTCCTAGTGACTTACTCGTTTTTGTGGTATGTGCCACTTTCTCACCGTTGTATAAAGATTCATACAATTTACCAAATTCATTGACTATGATTTTAGGATTGGCCAAGGTGGAGCCTGATTTCAATCTAATCACTTGGATATTGTAGTTGGTCTGTCTGTTACGTAGCAGACGGGCCAGTATCGTATCTGGTCTGTTAGCCTTTTCGTAAAATTTCCTCTTGGACCAGCATAACGAATTGTCTGCCCTGGATGTCAAAAGCATATTTAATTCAATCTTAGTATCTTTCAAATCCTTGAGTACCTGCGGATCTGGGTGTTGTTTATGTCTCCCAGATAGGGAGCTTAATTTAGACTGAAGGGTGATAATTTTAACGTCCCTTTCCCGCTTGCGTCTCGCCACGACACTTATCAATGTGCCTCTGGGGGTCGCCTTGTGAGCCTCCCATAGAGTTAACTGGGATTCCACAGAGCCTGTGTTGATTTCAAAGAATTGGTTAATTTCTTTACCAATGTGTTCGCATATATCAGGGATTTTTAAGAGGGATTCATTGAGTTTCCAATTTGCTCCCAGTCTGCCATGTTTAATTTGGTTACACCTTAGCTCGATAGGTGCATGGTCTGACCATGAATATCATGGATTACCACACGGGCGACCAGCGGGACCAGTCTACTAGAGATGAAGAAGTAGTCGATTCTACTATATGAGTCGTGAGGATGGGAGTAAAACGTGTAATCTCTCTCCAGCGGGTGCAACTCTCTCCAAATATCCGCTAGGTGGTTCTTCCGGAGGCCTGAAGTCAGGGAGAGTCGCGCTTTTTGTTATTCTCTTTGGGGGTGCTGGATCTATCTAGTGCTGGCTGAAGGGCTATGTTAAAATCCCCTGCAATAATGACATGGCCCTGTGCCCAGGTATTCAGGGTTTGGAAGAAAGTATCAAAAAATGTTGCATCTTGCTCGCAGGGAGCGTACACGGCTGCTAGGGTAATAGGTTTCTCATATATGGAACCCTTTAGGATAATGTAGTGACCTTCTTTATCTTTTTAAACTGTTTTAACGTCAAAGGGTATCTTGTTGTGGAAAAGTATAGCGATTCCCTTCTTTTTTTCAGGGGCTGATGAGAGGAAGAACTGCGAGTATTGCTTATCCATGAAACGGGGGGGCGCTTTTATCGCTAAAATGAGTTTCTTGGAGCATCAATATGTCGGCACCCCGCCTTTTATATTCTGTGAATGCTATCTTGCGTTTTAAGGGGCTGTTGAAACCCTTTACATTATGTGAAATGATGTTAAGGGCCATCTAGTGATAGTGGGTGTATAGGGCGTATCATGAACCATATTCTTACCCCGTTCCTAGGGCCGAGATATCCGTCTGATGTGTTGACTGATGATGTGGTGAAGTCTTTACCGCATATTCCCTTGCCGTCCGCTCCTCTTTCCTCTTGGGGGAGAACGGTGGGAATGGGAGGCCAGGGCCCAGGGAGGGGGACACATGAAGGTAGGAAGGGGCAGGGAAACATATAACATATAACGAACAAAAAGACAAAAATGACAGCGTAAACAGTGTGTTTCTGATAGTTAATATACATAGAATTGAGAAGATCCCATCTGGGGTGGACCCAGAGAGATCCTTATGTCCAAAGGTATGGCCTGGCAGACCGTCCGTAACGGTGGACTTGTCTGTGTCCCGAGGGACCAGCCTCCTAGGGACTAGAATACGACCCATTACTGGGGAATGGGTTGAGATGGGAGAAGCCTGCAACGGGGTAGTCCCCGCCAGCGCATCTTAAATCATTATTTATATTGTTTGCACTGACGGGCTGGAGCTCAGCTAACAAGCATCCATGCACCACAGCTCCCAAGCTCCGCCTCCTGTGACCCCTTTTTTAACTAAATATAATTAAGACGCAGATAAAATACAAAAAATTCTTAAGCATCACTGGCACCACTTAGAGGTGATCCAGTTTTAAAAGAGCATATACCGAAAAACCCAAGAATAATTTTTTAAAAAGGATGATAATATTAAAAATCAACTTGCGCCAAGTGTTTTTAATAAATCAAGTACCAGTATTAAGATCTCCTGGCTCAATGAAATTCTAGGTTTCCACAAGTGCCAAACATGCAAAGCATGCCATCATGGTTCAAAAGAAAAAATGCATTTTAAGTCTACAATAACTGGCGAGAAATTTACAATGAAACAGTTTATCAACTGCCGCTTTGTTGTGTATATGCTCGAATGCCCATGTGGTCTCCAGTATGTCGGACGCACAAGTAGACCACTACGCGTCTGCATACTGGAACACATGGGCAATATAAGGAAACAACTTCAGACTCACAGTACCCAAACATTTTCAAACCAAACACAATAGCGATGTGACAGGTTTGATATACTGTACCGTGCAATCGAACAAGTACCTTCTTGCTGGCGAGGTGGAGACAGAATGTTAAAACTATCCCGTAAAGAAACATTCTGGATTTACAAACTCAAGACATTGGCCCCAGGAGGTCTGAAATCAGATATCGACATCGCTTCGTTTTTATAAATTAAGAATGCACTTTTTATATCCAATACTCTTTTATATGAGCCCCCCCCCTTTTTTTTACCCATTTCTTTGTACTGCCATTATCCTTTTTTTATTCTTTTCTATGTATTATCAAATATGCATTATGTGCTTTAATTGCATCAATATTTACTTTGATTGGCATTAACACTCTGCCAAAGACACTCTGCCATATCACTCTGCTGTCTGTTTTATTTTTACTCTGCTCCCAGTGGCGTACGGCATCTGTATATCCCTGACCAGGACGTCATTCCGATTGACGTCACCACATTCAACGCATGCGCAGATGCCCTCCGTGAACGCGACATCCCCGGCGCACTAGGCATGCGCACATCATGGCGCGACTGACAGCGCAACAGAATCTGCGCCAGATGGAATCAACGCTTGTAATCTTCTTTTATGGACTGCAGCTGATCTGCCCAGCATTTGAAATGTACTTAAAGCTCCAGATACTCCATGCTATCACCTGAACCTGACAAAGGAAATTGACTTTCCGAAACGCGTCTTTCGAGGTATAGCGTGGAGCCTTTTTGACCTGCAACTGCTCCCATAACTGCTTCCAGCCTCTGGAACACAGCCCTGCACTCGGACGTGGATAAAGGGACTTACTGCTACCAGAACTTGTTCTAGCCACGGAGACTACATTATTGATGTAAGTCTTTGAGCTTTTAATTTATTTGTTTAATAAAATCATTTTTTATCTTTCCAACTGCCTGATTATCAACTACCCCGAGTTCAAACTGTGTGACTGCAGATACAGCAATAACAGTGGATCCCACACTGCAAACCTTTGCCCTCATCACCTATACTCACACAAGCCCGTGTGAGTTTATTTTACTATTTATTTTCTTAACACCATAGTGTGGTTAAAATCTCTGTCCTTTCATTCACTCTGGATCTCCATATGTGTGTCTGTTCCCTGTGTTTTACTGCAAGATACCAAGGCCGCAGATAAAGTTACCACCCACAGTGGACCACACGCTGCAAACAGTTGCCCTACTTGTCATCACTCTCACAAGCCCGTGTGAGTGTATTCTTTTATTTATTCACTTTGGCTAGTAACACCCTAGTGTGTTTTAGCTTTGTCTGTTTACTCACTTTGGACCTCCCTATGTGTGTGTGTGTCACGGGAGACTCCTGTGGCGGGTATGATCTCGGTGGCCGGAACAGCACGAGCGTAGTAGGGGTCACAAGCAGAGGTCTGAGGCAGGCGGCAGGCAGCGAAGTCAGGTACAAGCAGGGGTCCGAGGCAGGCGGCAGGCAACGAAGTTAGGTACAAGCAGAGGTCGGCAACGAGGAGACTGGAACAGGACAGGCGGGGCAGGACAGGGACTAAGAACAGGGAGCAGGGACTGAGACCGGGGAGCAGGAATAACCAGGGACAAGCCAGATTACTAGCAAGGACCTTTACTGTGAGCAGACTACAATACAGGTACAGGTACAGGAAACAGGTCAGGATCAAAGACAGGCATGAGCATACTGTAGGAGTCTGACTAGCAAGCAAAGGCAACAGACAGGAAGCAAGCTATAAAGGACAGAGACAGAAGCAACAAGAAGACAGACAGACAGAGGAACCCAGAGCCAACAGAAGACAGCAGCACACCCAGTGGACAAGGAAGCTATGGCTAGGCAGGAGGTCTAGGCAATCCTGACATTACTCCCCCCTCTCAAGAGCGTTCTCCGGACGATCCTCCAGGCTCTTCCCGGAGGCCTTGATGAAATGGCGACTCAAGGTGACCCACCTCTGGTGGCTTGTCAGTGGGCAGAGGGTACTCCACAGGTACATTTGGTGCAGCAAGGAACCTCCAAATGGGTGCGTTCAACCCAAAAGCAGGGGCAGAGAAGCCAGTAGATCCTCCTGACAACCCTCCTGGTTTAGCAAGGTGTCCCTGATGGAAGGCCGACTCACGATGGCCTTCGGACAACACTCCAAGTTTTGCAGGAACATAGGGATCAGCAACAACTCCGGACAACCTTCCAGGCTCTTCAGGGAAATCTTGATGGAAGGCCAACTTAATGTGTACGTCAAGTGCTGATGGGAAATCTGTGAGAGGTGCATTTATCTTTATCGCAAGAGCGTTGGCATCAGCATCAAGAATATTAGGCATAGCAAGGAACTTCACCAGGGATCCGTCTAACGTCATAGCAGGGGCATCGGACACAGATACATCAGGCTCTTCACATGCGGCAGAGGGGACATATTCACTTTCCGTGGTCTCTTTTTGTGACCAATATATCTCTTTTAGTTTTGGAATCTGGAACTTCCCAATGGATACGCTCAAATCCATTGCAGAGGCATGGACATCAGGAATGTGGGCATCAATGACGGGTGCAGACATTTCACATGTGTAAGTGGGAACATAGAATTCACGCTCCATGGTCTCCTTTTGTGACTGCCGTTTTGTGGTATCACCTAAAGTCTGATTAAGACCAGCTATTTGATTTTTCAGCTCTTGAGGCTGTCCTTCTGCATTTCTTTTCCCACTCAATGCAGTTGTCAGTTCGGCTTCTTTGGAGTTGAGTCGCGACTCCATATCTCCCAGCTGACTCAGAGTAAAGCTTAAATATGTTTCATCTTCTTCATTTCTGATCTGCAGCTGCCGGTACTCCTTCCGGGCATTGTCCAGCTCCAGCTGCAGCCGGACCTTATCACGGGCTGTGTGGTCCAATAATTTGCAGGCATCGGCCATTTTGACCTCATAGCGCTTTGTCAGGCCAGCCACTTGACAGACGGAAACCTTCTCTCTCTCCTCCTTTGTGGCAAGCTGTGTCTTGAGCTCAGCGATCTGCGCCTGCAGCGCTGTGAGCTGCTGAGATGTGTGTTCAGCTGCTAGCTTTAGCTCTTCCTCCAGCGAGGCTCTGGTTATGCTCAGTGTGGCCTTCAGCTCCTCATGCTGTTCTTTGGGGACACACTGGGTACTCAAATAATCTTGCATCATACTTATTTTGTAGGCAGTCTGGAAACTTTCTTCCTGCAGAACTCGCTGCTTTTCTTCAGCATTTACCCATTTCTCTTTGGTGTCCTGCAGATGTGTACGCAGTTCTCGCAGCTGACTCTGCAGCATATTTTCTGCTTGTGTGCGCCGCTCCAGGGAGACACGTTCTTCTTGCAGCACTCTCTCTGCATTCTGCAGTGCTGTCTGCACGTCTAGCTTTTCCTGGGCCAACTGTTTCTTCTCCTCTCCTAATTCATGGAGTTTCTTATCTCCTTCACTGACTTGGACATAGAGATTCTTGCACTCCTGGGTTACCATTTCAAAACTGCTATTTAACCCTTCGAAGATCTCTCTCAAAGAACGTATTTCTGTGTTGAAATGGCAATTCTTCTCCTCAGAGGCTTCCAGTTTTGCGCCAACTTGAGCCATGAAACTCTGGTACTGGGCATTATCAGCATAGGCCTTCTCCAGCTTGCTTGACAGGATCACCTTGTCCCTCTCCAACTGCTCTTTTTCTTTCTCCTGGAGAACACACTTAGCAATTGCTGAAGATAGACAGCTTTGTAGTGCAGTCTTGGCCTCTTGCTCCTTATCTAAACGTTCATAAAGACAATCAATCGCTTTCTGTGCAGCTTGCAGCGTCTGAGTAGGGGCATCTTTCTTTTCTTCCACTATTCCTGGGATACGTCTGTGAGTTGCCTTAAGCTGCAGCATATCTCTTTCATCAAATGCAGACTCTGAGGTTAAATTTTCATTCTTAATTCCTTCTGCAACTTCCACAGTAATGCCTCCCTTCTTTTTCTTCTTCCTTGCTTTGAGAAGTTCTGAAGAATCAGTGGTACTGTGTTCACATTTACTGCTCAAGACTGTTTGAGTGGGAGCCATAATTAAACCACACTTCCTAAGACACCAGTAAAGAGGAAATGTGTTTTTAAAGCAGAAGCATTAGAATCAACAACAGGAATATTAGACACAGAGAGACACAAGATAGGAGAGCTGACCCTTTGAGACTTTAACATCAGTCACAGAGATTATAAATGCAAGTAAAAAACATAGACAGAGAAACCTGCAGTTATATCTGAATCTTTTAGGCATAAGGCGTAGGGATATCATACAGACAGAGAAAACCTGCAGTTACATCTAAATCTTTATGCATCAGGCGTAGGGATATCATATAGACAAAGAAAACCTGCAGTTACATCTAAATCTTTATGCATCAGGCGTAGGGATATCATATAGACAAAGAAAACCTGCAGTTACATCTAAATCTCTATGCATCAGGCGTAGGGATATCATATAGACAAAGAAAACCTGCAGTTACATCTAAATCTTTATGCGTCAGGCGTAGGGATATCATATAGACAAAGAAAACCTGCAGTTGAATCTGAAACTTTTGATATCAGGCATAGAAATATCATAGACAGCAGGAAACTAATCCAGAGAAAACTTGTAGTTAGATCTGAAACTTTTGACATAGGAATATCAGACAGAGAACCCTGCAGTCAAATCTGAAACCTTTGATATCAGGCGTAGGGATATCATAAGTTGCAGAGAAACAAACTTTAGGGGAACTTGCAGGTAAACCTGAAACCTTAGAACCAATCATATGAAAAACTATAGATGAAAGAAAATCAAAGCATGTAGCAACAAAATAATGGGAGCACTTTTGTCTTTTGAAATGAAGACCCTGTGAACAGCAGTAAATCAAGGTAACCGTCTTAAATAGAAATGTGAGTCTGAAAATCTGCAGTGGCCCACCCACAATGCAGAGACAATTCTTGTCCAGGTAATGAAAGTCTGAAAATGGCAAAAACAGGTACTGCAGGGAGGGTTTTTTTTTTTTTTGTTTTTTTTTGTAAAAGGGAATTCTTCTCAGGGAGAAAGTGGCACAAAAAACCCTGCAGAAACCTTTGCAAAAATAAACATCTCAAAGAAAGCTGCAATAGTCGGTAGCAACAGTTCTAGTCTCAGAAAAAATGTTTTTTCGTTATGAACGCAATAATTCTTGCAGAACACTTAGCAGCAACAAAAAAAACCTTTCAAAATCCCAACTTGGATTTCCAAAAAAGAAACGAAAGTACTTATCTTCAACCATGCGGATGTGGTCTGCTGCAGCAGGCAGGAAAGGGTGCAGGCAGAAGAAGAATCTGTTCCAGCGAGATCCAGAAGTGGCCTTTGCTTTCTGTCACGGGAGACTCCTGTGGCGGGTAGGATCTCGGTGGCCGGAACAGCACGAGCGTAGTAGGGGTCACAAGCAGAGGTCCGAGGCAGGCGGCAGGCAGCGAAGTCAGGTACAAGCAGGGGTCCGAGGCAGGCGGCAGGCAACGAAGTTAGGTACAAGCAGAGGTCGGCAACGAGGAGACTGGAACAGGACAGGCGGGGCAGGACAGGGACTAAGAACAGGGAGCAGGGACTGAGACCGGGGAGCAGGAATAACCAGGGACAAGCCAGATTACTAGCAAGGACCTTTACTGTGAGCAGACTACAATACAGGTACAGGTACAGGAAACAGGTCAGGATCAAAGACAGGCATGAGCATACTGTAGGAGTCTGACTAGCAAGCAAAGGCAAAAGCAACAGACAGGAAGCAAGCTATAAAGGACAGAGACAGAAGCAACAAGAAGACAGACAGACAGAGGAACCCAGAGCCAACAGAAGACAGCAGCACACCCAGTGGACAAGGAAGCTATGGCTAGGCAGGAGGTCTAGGCAATCCTGACAGTGTGTCTCTTGTGTGTTCACCACGGCTCTTATCAGCCAGAACATACGGCTATTAGAAAATATCAGCAAGCGACCCACGCAAGCCAGTATCCGTTCCAGTAGATGATCCCACTTCGTGACCAGACTAAGAACATCAAAGACAATGCTGAGGGATCCTGCTCACATGTGCCCGTGTATCTATAGTATCATCACCCCTCACCCTGCCGTTTATATACACCCGTCAATTTTTACCAATTTATTGTTTTATGTTCCTTCTCCTTACATGCGCTCATCTCCACTCTTTTCACAGTGACTAATCAAGCCCATATTATATGGGCATGGTGTACACTATGCCAATCAATGGGTAGAGGGTGTGGGTACTGTAGGTACTCTTGCGCGGGTGGTTAGGCTGCTACCGGGTGGGTAGCGAGGGAGGGGTATTAACCCCTTAATTACTATAGTGCAGCCCATTTTTGAAATAGCCAAATTGAAAGTAGCATGCATTGCAGGAGTTTAAAAGTGGGGCTATTGGATTACTGGACTCATCTCTTACCCTAATAGATATCTTCTTCTTCTCTTCTCAGGTAAAAACCCATATTTGAATCCTGTCTCCAATCACCCCTTGATGTGTGTATTTTAGCATATGTATTTTGTAACAATCTAGGTTAAAAACCCATATTTTAATTCTGTCTCCAATCACCCCTGGATGTGTCTCTTAATTAAATTCAACTTTTACACTTAGGCAGGACAACACCCTGTTTAGAAAAACCATTTGTTTTAATGTGCCTCACATGTGCTAATTAAGTCGGCTGGGCTGAACTTAATTCAGTCAGGTGACGTATTAGGCCTTTATAACTGCAGACATAGCAGCCCTTGCTGTGTTTGCAGCCCATGTTTGAAGTAGCAAAGTTTAAAGTAGCATGCATTCTGGAATTTAAAAGAGGGTTCAAAAGGAGTGAACAAGAGGACAACACCTACTGGCCCTGATTCCTGAATTTTATCTACACTGGAAATGAGGATATTATCTATCCTCAGACTGCACATCTCAGCACTTGCTGTGATGCCGCCTTTATTATTTATATTTGCCTCACTTCTTTTCAAATTATGCACTTCTTTCTACCAGCCTCATGTCTCCAGCTCTATTCATATATCTCCTTTCTTTGCCACTTCTCAGTTCACATGAACTACTTTCTTACCTGCGCCCTCTGTCACTATACAGCTATACCCCCTGCACTAAAACACACCCCTACAAATCATCCTCACACATTATCTTCCTATCCATGCTTCTCGTCCATGCTTCTGTGGATATCTCTCCCTATCCTGGTCCCTGCATTATTTCTACATGCTCTCGTCTTCGCCTGCCAAATGCATCTTCTACTCTTTCTGGTGTCAACCCCTTCAACCTCATACCCATCCCTTGCAGCCATCCCTCTTCTCTCCCTTTCTCCTGTGCCTTTTGGAATGCTTGCTTCCTTTCTAACAAGTTCCTCTCTGTGCACGACATTTTTCTCTCTCACTCTCTGCTCCTATTTGCTATAACTGAGACCTGGCGCACTCAGACTGACTCTCCTCTGGAAGCTGTCATCTCTTATGGTAGCCTTTCTTTCTCACACACTCTGTGACATGATAGCAGGGGTGGAGGCATGGTGCTCCTCCTCTCCTCTATCTGCCATTAGTGAACCTATCCTCTCATGCTTTTCCCTCCTTTGAAGCTCACACTGTCCAGATCTTCACTCTTCTCCCAGTCCATGTGGTGGTCATCTATCACCCACTTAGCTCTACTCATCCCCCTTCTGCCTTTCTTTCTCACTTTGAATCCTGGCTCTCTTTCTTTCTCTCATCAGACTCCCCTGCTTTTCTCGTTGGGGACTTCAACTGCCCCATTGATGACCCCTCCCTCTTCGGCTTCCCACTTTCTCTCTCTAACCTCTTTTTTTGGCCTTCAACAGTGGACTGCAGCCAGCACCCTCAAGGATGACCACTATCTAGACCTGGTTTTCACTAAAAACTTTTCTCTCTCTGATTTCTCCATTTTCTCTCGCTGACCATCATCTCATCTCATTTTCTCTCTCGCTTCTCCCCTTCTCCATCTCCATCTACCCCTCATTTCTGCAGCAACCTGCTCTCAATTTACCTACCAGCCTTTGAATCCACTTTACGCTCCTCCCTCTCCTCTCTCAATTCTGCTCCAGACCCTGACAACCTGGTCAGGAACTACAACTCTGCCTTATCCTCCACTCTTGATCTACATGCCCTGTGTTTTCTCTGCCGTCCTCGCCCTTCTAACCCCAGACCCTGGCTAAATTCCCACATGTGCATGCTGCATTTCTCCACTCATTCCTCTGAATTCCTCTGGAGGAGGAATCTCACATTTTCGCAGACTTCCTTCACTACAAATGTATGCTATCCTCTTTCTACTCTGCCCACTAACAGGCTAAACAAACCTATTTTTATTCACGAATCAACACGCACAAGTCTGACCCACACTAACACTTCTCTGTCTTTGACTCTCTACTCAAACCACCCTCAGCTGTCTCTTCTTCTTCCTCCATATCACCTCAGGACTTTGCTAACTATTTTAAGGAAAATGTGGAATGCATACCTCAGAACATTCCCTCTGTTTCCTCTTCCCATCCTACACAGCTTCCTAACGCTCTTCCTACTTTCCTTAACTCTTTTTCCGCTGTCTCAGGTTGATCTCCTCTTCTCCCTGTACCACTTCCCTCTTGACCCCATTCCCTCCCAACTCCTACAACCTCTTGCTCCTACTATGATCCCTATGCTCACACACATTTTTAACTCCTCCCTCTACTCTCGTACCTTTCCCTCCTCCTTCAAACATGCAACAGTTATACCATTACTCAAAAACAGCAAGCTTGACCCTACCTGTCTTTCTAACTATTGACCTGTCTCCCTCCTGCCTTCTGCCTCTAAACGCCTTGAATTCTCTCACATGCTCCATTTTCCCAACACCTATTCTCTCCTAGACCCTCTACAATCTTGCTTCTGCACTGCTCACTCCACTGAAACAGCCCTCACTAAAATAATTAATGACATCCATGCTGCCAAAGACAGAGGTAATTACACTCTGCAAATATTACTTAACCTCTCTGCAGCATTTTACACCGTGGACCCTCTTCGCTTTCACATTCTACATACTCTTGGTATTCAGGTATAGACACGTGAGAGAAGCTGCTGTATGAGGATAAGGTCGTATGATGCTACCTAAGTTTTGTGACTAATGCACTGCTAAAATTATTACATCTACGGTGCTGCTGACTTGGTTACATTTGGTGTCATTAGATATAACAGCTTATATTTATATGGCATAGCCAGGGTGTACCGGTCGTGCATATTACCGGTAGCAGTGTTAACAGCATAGATACCAGCGGTCTCTTGTGGATGAATATATTTACCTACAGTACCTTAGAGGCTATTGTAGTGTTGTGTATACTGTGATAGGATTGATCCTGTGATAGTGGGTGAATAAGCGAATCGGTCGCATATTATCAGATAAGCTATACAAACCAGCTAACCAGTTTCTTTAAATCCAACTGAGTCTAGAGATTAGATGGTAAAACATGTGTGGATGATAATTACCGGACACACAATAATATTACCAAACGATTCAAGTTGGGAATATATGACCACTGTGAAACAGCTGGATCAAATAGCAGTACTGTAGCTGTAATAATGTTATCTACCATATGCTCCAATGAATTATGGTCACGCACCTTTATATTAAATGTTGGCTGGATGGTCTATATCAGGGGGATTTTAAATAACACTGTAAATACTGCTGCGGCACAGTTTATTCGAGCATTTGCCCGTTCTGTGCCGCAGCAGTAGCCTGGCGCGCGCCCGAGTGTGACGGGCGCGCGCCGAAGCAGCGGAAGAGCGCCCTCCAATCGGGGCGCTCTCCCTACCGCTGCCGGGTCCGCCGGGTCCCCCGGAACCCCCTGCCGCTGTCCCGCGATCTCGGGACACCAGGGCTCCCTCGGGGAGCCCTGGACGCGCGTGCAGGGGGCGCAGGCTCCCGAAGACGCGTGACCGCACGTCTATGACGCGCGGCACGCCGAGGGGCGGCCACTAGCAAGCCGGGAAATCTCCCGGCTTGCGGATCTGGCCGCACTGCGATAAAGTGTGTCGCCAGTGTAGTAAAAACACTTAGCGGCGACTTGATGTGAAATAAAACTTTATTGTTTTTTATAATCAGTGGTACATATGAGAATAATTATATCATAATAGATATTCTCTATGTGGTAATATTCATATTCTCAGAGATTACTATATCTTCTATATATCATTTATGTACTTAGAGTGCAAGTCATAGAGACTCTTGAGTTAGAATCTTCTCTTACTATATGTGTTCATGTGCTTATAGGTTTACCCCTTTGCACCAAAGTTTTACCCCTTTGCACCAAAGTTTAAACTAATACGTACCCCCTTTGGCATGTGGGATAGAGCAGTTAATCCACATTTTTAGTTGAGTACTCTTGGTATTCGTAACAAAGCTCTATCCTGGATCTCCCCTTACCTCTCCCATCGTACTTTCAATGGCTCTTCTGCTAACACATCCTCCTCCTATATAAATCTCTATATGGGGTTACCCCAGGGTTCTGTCCTGGGACCTCTTCTCTTTTCTCTGTATACACTTTCTCTAGGTGACCTAATCACATCTCTTGGGTTTAAATATCACCTCTATGCTGACAACACACAAATTTACTTTTCAACCCCTGACCTTACACCTGCTGTACAAACCAAAGTTTCTGAATGTCTCTCTGCGATATCATCATGGATGGTCTTCCGCCGACTTAAACGTACATAACATGGCAAAAAAAGAGCTCCTCATACTTCCTCCCAAAACTGGCCCTACTACCTCCTTCCACATTACTGTTGGAAGTACTACCATTCACCCAGTAGCCCAAGCATGCTGCCTAGGGGTCACACTCGACTCCTCTCTCAAATTCTCCTCTCACATTCAAAACATTTGTGAAACCTGTCGCTTTTTCCACCGCAATATTACAAAGATACACCCTTTCCTCTGTTGCTTGGCTGCTAAAACTCTGACTCAGGCCCTCATTCTCTCCCCTCTCTATTACTGAACCTCCTGTTGTCCGGCCTTCCTACAACTCACCTGTCTCCCCTACAATTTATCCTAAACGCTGCTGCCAGAATCACTCTACTCTTTCCTAGTTCTGTCTCAGCATCTTCCCTGCTTTTTTTGTTTTTTTCTCACAAGTCAGATTTATTTTTTTAATGTCCATTTCATGCCCATGTATGTATATATCCCTATGGAGCTATGTACATACATGTTTATTAAAGGGTTGTTTTACAAATGTTTATTGCATTTTTTCATGTCCTCTACAAGTCTTTTCCCTGTTTGGTTACTATTGTGTGTGTGAAATGTAATGTAGAATTAGTTATGTCATTTCAGATGATGATGATTGCATGGGTTTATGTTGAAACCCTGCCTTAATTGTTTATTGTGGCTTATTTGGTGATTTTAGATTGTGTATGATCGTGTTAGTTAGAAATATATTTGTTTTTGCAATGGTTTTGTGTTTGCATAACAATCTTGAATAGGGTTTTTTTGTAAAGATTTGCTTGTAATGTATTTCGGATGCCATAAATTGTGTGTTGGTAATTTATTATTGTCTACTTGCTTTGTTTATATTTAATGTTTACTTTCAATGGTGTATTTGTTTTGGACAATTGATTGCTATTGTGTACATGATGGAAATATTATTTGTATCATGTACACATTGTTTAATTGTATGTTGTATTGCAATTTACTGGTTTGGATAGGTGCATGCTGTATTCTCTTATGAGATGTGTTTTAATTTTCATTTGGCTTTGTTTATAATTTGGAAGTGATGTTGTCAATTTGAGATTGGATGTTTTAAATTGGTACATGGATATCCTTTACCATTTCTTTGTAGATTGCTTAATCTTGTGAATGATTAAGCCACTGTACAAATGAATGGTTGAAGGGTGGGTATCGGGCCAGGGAGCCTTAACCCCTTAATTACATTTGCGGTTATTATCCGATAAGGTGATTAAGGGGTTAATTGATATCAGACTGCAATGTATTGACTATGTATTTTGTTGGCAACGGAGGACACGGATTTTGCTGTCGAGGGGGATTCATATTGATGAGGTTAGTAGAAGTTTATTTATTTTATTATGATAGTTAATGTGTTTAATAATGGGCAAATAATGTATTATCCATAGCTGGATAATAGTTATTTTGCACATTACTGTACTGTATTTGTTTGGGGGGGGGGGGGGGGAATGATATATTTAATGTATAGTACATGTTTATTTTTTTTTACATAGAGGGTTGTTTCCGCAGGTCTGTGGGGGACCTATGGAGACAACCTGAGGTCTCCTTGGACTTCTCACGGGTAAACAGCTGCCGGTCCACGGGGGACACCTGAGTGGAAAAACTGGTGGCCAACTTCTGTGGGGGCACCGCGGACCCGTAGGGACCACACGAAGGCCCCCAGACCCCTGTGGGAACCACAGAGGCCCCTCAGACACCTGTGGGTCTGACCTGGGGCCCCCCAGACATCCGCGGGCCTACCGTGGAGACCCAATTGTGGCCCCTGGTGACCCGCGGAGACCACCTGGTGGACCATGGCGCCTGGTGTAAACCACTCGCAGGCCTCCAGACCCTGTTTGAAACATGGTGCTGGGCTACTGTAGGTCTGTGAGGTGACCCGTCAAGCCCACCGGGGACTCCCGTGGGCCTGGGGGTATTAACCCTGTATGTAAAATAATAAATCATGTATTTATGGGGGGTTACAGGGGGTGGGTTATGTATTTAATAAATATAATGATGTTTATTGTGGGGCTGTGTATTGTTTTTATTGTAGGTACTGGGGGTGGGAGAAAGGGGTATTGACCCCAAGGGCATGTGGGTAGGCCTCCCAGCTGGGTATTGGGTGAGTGAGGGTGGTTAGGTCTCACGGAGTGGGGGGGTAGTGGGGAGTGTATTTAGGCCAGGGTGGGCGAGGGTGGGTTAACCACTTAATAACTATAGCGGTTAATAACCGCTATGGTGATTAAGGGGTTAGGGGACATTACATTGGCTGTTTTTATTATTGTTTATGTTTTGTAGCATCGGAGGGGGCATGGACGGTGATGAAGATGAGGATGGCCTTCATCGTGTCAGCCGGACATGGGTGAGTGCTATATGTATTTATTGTATTTATTGTTCTTTATGTATTTTAAAAGGGCAAATTCACTATTATCCAGATGTGGATAATAGTAATTGTGCCCATTACTATAGTGCATGTTTTAGGGGGGGGGGTATTTCTTTATTAATATTTGTGTTTCTAAATTAATTTGGGGGGGCACAGAAATGGTAATGCAGGGTAACACCCGAGGGCAACCATCAGCCTATAGTATCATTGCTGTGCATGAATGTACTGTATGTTAGGGGGGTATAAGTGTTGTTGGTGTAATATATATATATATATATATATATATATATATATATATATATATATATATATATATATATATATATAAATTTATTTATTTATTGGGTTGTTGGTGTAATATATATATATATTCAACAAACCTATACATTTGCACTCCCCGGACGAGTGGATTTAACATCGTGGCGAGCTCCTATTGGCCCAAGCAGCACACGTGTGGTACTAGGTGGAGTAGATTTTTTTGGTTCGGTGAGTGTATTTTTTTGGTGATTTCTCGACCACTATATATATATATATAATATATATGCTTCATTCATTGTAACATCGCCGGAAGAAGAGATCAGTGTATCTCGAAAGCTCGCACAAATAAAAGCATTTCGTTAGCCACAGAACGGTATCATCTATTTATTTTTTGATTATTGAAGCTCGGCTAACAACGGTACTGATACCTCTACATGTGATAATATCTATATATATATATTATATATATATATATATATATAATTATATATATATATATATATATATATATATATATATATATATATATATATATATATATATATATATATATATATATATATATATATATATGATAAAAAATCACTGGCACTCCAATAGAAATTCAATAATGAATAGGTGCATGTCCCATATAAATAATAAAAGTATACATTACCGCATAGCAGCAAAAAGGGAGACAGCACTCAGGTGAATGAAAATAAATGTATTAAATACAGCACATAAATGTATTAAAATACAGTGCACCACCCTGAGGAAGATCCCCCTGTGGGATCGAAACATTGGAGTTATGTGTTGTATTTAATACATTTATTTTCATTTACCTGAGTGCTGTCTCCCTTTTTGCTGCTATGCGGTAATGTATACTTTTATATTATATATATATATGCAAATATAACTGTATGCTCATCTGCATGTCCAAGCATACAGTTATATTTGCATATTTGCTTTCCTGTGGAGGGTTTTTGTCACTTTTTTTTACTCACCATAACTTAACTAAGTATTATGTTTTATATATATAATATATATATATATAATATATATATATATATTATATATATATATATATATATATTATATATATATATATAATATATATATATAATGCAAATACAACTGTATGCATATTTGCTTTCCTGTGGAGGGTTTTTGTCACTTTTTTTACTCACCATAACTTAACTCAGTATTATATATATATATATATTTATTTATTTATTGGGTTGTTGGTATAATATATATATATATATATATATACAGTGGTTGACAAATCACCAAAAAATCTACTCGCCACACAAAAAAAATCTACTCGCCACCCTAGTACCAAACGTGTGCTGCTTGGGCCAATATTTACTCGCCCCGGGGGGTTAAAATCCACTCGCCCGGGGCAAGCAAATGTATAGGTTTGTCGAACACTGTATATATATATATATATATATATATATTTATTTATTGTGGGGCTGTTGTGTGTGTATTTTTTATATTGTGGGTAGCGGGGGTGGGCGAAGTGGGTATTAGCCCCAACGGTGGTTGTTTAGGGCTTGCGGGTGGGTAACGGGAAGGCTTAACCCCTTCATGACCTTAGCGGTATTAACCGCTACGGTCATGAAGGGGTTAAGATCACCCGCAACCCCCCCACAAGCCCTAAACAGCCACCAAGGGCCAAATACCCCCTTCACCCACCCCCGCTACCCACAATAAACCTGGCACGGCTGGTTAACCCCCTTCATGCCTTAGCAGTTTGCCGCTAAGGTAATGAAGTGGCCTTTAAATGCATTTTTCATGCCTCGGATGCATACCGGGGGGGCCCACCGGTGCTGGAATTAATGGGTATCAGCTCCGGAGACCCCGGCATCAATCCGAGCCAGGAAAAGGGCCTAATTTTTTCTATGTATCGCCGCTCAGCACCAGATTGTTGCCAACTTTTGTTGGCGGAGCGAATTGGAGTAAATTTTCTCCATTCTAGAGCGCTGATCAGCGCCGAGATGCTGATTCGGTGCTACTAGAATATGGCGGGGTTTTAAAACTGTCGAGATATTGCTTCTCGCCACCCCCCGCGCCGAGTTTTATTTTCCGCACAAAAAAAAAATCGGCGGATTTTACTCATCTCGTCAGCTTTTCGACACTTACAGAATTGCTTGTGGGCATACTTGTCCGAAAAACTGGCGAGATAGGGCTTTTCTCCGTTCTCTGCATAGGCCCCAGAATGTTCACTTGCCTGGGGCATGCCACATCAGCTCTTAAAGCCCTTTTGCTTATGTGAATTGTAATTCTACTTTTGCTTTTAAAAAAAAAAAAACTACCTAGAAATAATTGTTTTTTAAATTTATACATTGAAATGGTTATATTGTTCTGCTCAATGTGCCATTGGCAGATAATTATTGCTCTAGGATTTAAATTAAAATCTGCCCTGTTCATTAAGCTGTAACAATTACATCCATTCTGCTACTCCAATGTTTTTTGTTTGGGGAAGCTCAAGGTTAGCAATATTCTATTAGTCTAACAACAGCCCACATCTGTGATTGAAGCATCAAATACAATAGAAATGGCTGATGTGCTAAACACTAAATATGCCCCTTTTGTTAAAATAGACAGTAGCTCCAAGCCCATCCCATTACTTGTGAATTAAAAAAATATGAATCATAGTGCTTTAAAACATTCTTTCACACGTGGACAATACATTTCATATGACATTTCTCATTGCCTCGAATGTCCTGACAATAGGCTTAACGAAAAAAATTGTCCCAGTTTCTGTGGAAGAAAGTAAACTAAAAACCATTGTGTTGCTAATTACATTTTTAGATTGTGTTGCAATGCGCATTCAGCAAAAAAAAAAGTAACTGAGCTACAACTGTGCAACATACTGAAGTTGACATTCATCCTGACTGATTTAAAAAAACAAGCAGGAAACTCTTTTGTTTCTTTGTTTAACTCTGGCAGAATGGTAATTACTATTAGAAGTAAAAATCAACTGAGACACTGAATAGAAGAGCATATACTTTTAGGTTAACAGGAGAAAAAAAATAACCCCTTCCTTGTTAAATGTTCCTGCAAAGCAATCTAAAACTATGAAAACTTACCTCTAGGAACGTAATGAACTATTTGTTATCTTTATTCTCTCATCTTCCATGTTTTTAAGCCCAAAGAGCATAGCTTTTTCTTTCACCTGGAACAGGTCCAGCAAAGCAATGCAACAGAATTGATTTGAAAGATATGAATTTGCATTGTTTTTTCCCCCTCCACTTTCTGTAAACGAAACAGAGACAATATTTCCTCAGTTGTAATCGGGTGTCTAAAAAATTTGAGCAAGTTCACAAAACTGGGTTATTTTGGAAATTCAGCTCTCAAAAATGTAGTTATATCATAGTTGTAAAATATCCAAATATTTGTGTATTCCAGTGCCTTTCTCAAAACTAAGATTTTCTTTTTGGGGAAAAATGCAATGAGAAAAGGTTGGATTCAATTGTCTGTCAACATTAGTTTAATTTATTTCAATACATTTTAATTTTGTCTTGCAAAAAAATCTTTTCTAAATCCCTCTGTTGTTTTGAACGTTGGCAGACATATACAAACTGCAATATTCCCTAAGCACATTGGTAGTGCTTTTTAGAGGTAGTGAGAAACATATTGGGGAAAATACAGTACTCAAAGCTCCGTTAAATCTGGGCTACAAATATGAAAACCTGAAAAAGTAATGACTTTTAGATACCCTGAGTTTAACGGGTATTTACAAAGCTAAATACATAAAAAAAACAATGGTCTTTAGGGCCCAAATTTCCATATGGCTCATGCGGCTAATCACAGCTAATATCGGGATAAGTCCCTGGCACTAACTACTGTAGCTGTAGCACTGACTCGCATTAGCTATATGCTAAGCAAGATGTCAGGTATATATCATAATGCTCCAAAACAACTGCATTCCAAGGTCCGGATTGCCAGTGATCCAGAAAAGAATCCCTACTTACAGATGCAGCAGTCGTTATCTGATCAATTCTTGGGTTGAAATCCTTGGCATACCTAGGCTTGGCGCATGATTTCAGAACCTTTTCACTTGTTAAGGTGCGAGTTTACTGGTGTTTTGATCAATCACAGAAATTGAAATTTAGTGTTGTCTGCCATACCGTCAAGAAACTCAATTGGGCGATCGGGAGTTATTGTCTTAAAAATGTAATTGCAATGCAACCTGTCTTTTATTCCTGTACAGTACTTCGTCTGTGTATTTGTAATTTGAAGATTAAAAACATGAACAAACCATAAAGTATTTGTAGAGAATGAAATGTTTTATTTGCACACGTTAATAAAGTAAAAATGAATAATACAAAAATACAACATCGCCTCTTCTTCCAAATTTTAAATGTTTATTCTGCGTGTGCATGTGTCACAATGGAACCTTATTGAAACATATATGCATGTCTTTGCATTTCTGCGCACAGGTGTCACTATGGAACCTGGTTGAGAATAAAATTACTGTACAGTAAGATACACTAATTGCATGAATTACAGTACTATACAGTACATTTCCTCACTGAGTCGCTAGATGTCCACAGTAGTATTGCTGTTAGTGTATCTAAACAGTAAAAACAAATGTTATTTTCTAGATTTATACAGTATATACTGTATGTCAATGACATATTTATATATATTTAACTGACATTAGTACTTTATTTATAGTACTTCTGTAAGTGTATCTAAACAGAAAAAGCAACTTATTTTATATATATATATATATATATATATATATACTGTGTATATATATATATATATACTGTGTATGTATATGTATATATATGTATATATATATATATATATATATATATATATATATATATATATATATATATATATATATATATATATATATATATATATATATATATATATATATAACAGTGTTCGACAATCCTATACATTTACTCACCCGGGGCGGGTGAATTTAACCCCCGGGCGTGTAAATATTGGCACCAGCAGCACGTGTGTTTTTTTTTTAAATTCCCCCGTTCGCGCTGAAATTTCCCTGCTCGCGCTAAAAAAAAAAAAAAATCTCCCCTACCTGACTCCTGATTGGTGCGCACTCCCAGGCTTTGTGGGTGCGCGGCCAGGCTCTCTATGAGCCCGCCCCCAATGAGCGGTCATTCTTTGTGCCTGGAGATCTGTTGGAGGGTAAGTACTCTCCATGCTGCGGCCCCTCTGCTCCTTCCCTGCGATCCCCCTGGTCCCCACATGGCTCCCTACTCCCCACCGCGGCAGCTCTCCTGTCCCCTGCTCCTGTCCCCTTCCCCTCCTCCTGTCCCCTGCTCCTGTCCCCTGCTCCTATCCCCTGCTCCTGTCCCCTTCCACTCCTCCTGCTCCTGTCCCCTTCCCCTCCTCCTGTCCCCTGCTCCTGTCCCCTGTCCCCTGTCCCCTTCCCCTCTCACTGCTCCTGTCCCCTTCCCCTCGATCCACCGATCGATGTCCGGGGCGGGAGGTCCCCGCTGCTGCAGCCCGGTTGGCTTGCGGGGGGGGGGGGCTCGGCCCTCACCACGTACCTCCCATGCCAGCTACCTTCATGATGGCGCAGCCGCCACATGAGGTGGGCGGATGTCGGCCTGGCCCCCCCCCCCCCCACGTGCTTCATGCCGCCGCGGGCTGGGGGGGAAGAAGCAGCCTGCAGCTTAGCCGTGCACTGTGATGCCGGCGAGGGGAGCAGGGCAGTGGCGGTCACGGCGGGGGCTGACTGTCCCCTGGGGCGCTTGGTGGGGGATACCTCGCCACGTGCCTCCCACCCACCCTGCTGATTGGGGGGGGGGATGTCGGCCTGCCCCCCACACGAGCGGGAGATGGGCGCGGGTGGGTGGGGGAGAAGCGTGGTGCTGTTCGCGGCCTTTCCTCCCCCTGTGTGTGTGTGTGTGTGTGTGTGAGAATGTGTATGTATGTGTGTGTGTGTGGGAGAATGTGTGTGTGTGAATGAATGTATGTGTGTATGGGAGTATGTGCAAAAATATATATCAATGGCGCTCTACACTATTAAATAATAGACATATAATAATAGTAATGAAAATATACAACCAGTGGTGTGAGTTTTTCTCCTGGGAATAGATGTTCCACATGTGATGGGAGACCATGTAAGGGAATAAAATCACAACATAGTGTAATACTGTTAGGCATACATACAAACATATAACATAAGACTGACGCTGAGAACAACAGGTGACCAATTACAAACACATTTAATAAAGCATATCATTAAAATTACATAAAATACATAAAATAGAATCTGTTAGGACTCTCCAACTCAGGTGGGGGTACCTGCTTACCAGAAGTAAGAAGGTAACAGGCAGTGGATATTTAAGAGTATCCCCTCTATGGATGGCTGCTGCTGCACCGGACTGCTGGGCTCACACGTTGGTTGTATACCGTGGTGCTTGCTCCCTCTGTATGTGGCATCCGCCTCTGTGCGCCGTGGACACTGAAGAATCTCGTGTCAGCCGGGGAATGGCAGTTCCCTTCTGCTCGGCTGCTGGAAGCGCGCCAAATGGAGCTACTGCAAGCGCGGATGGATATCCGCCCGAATTCGGCAGTCAACGAGCATCTGCTAGCAGGTTCCAAGGGGGATAGGATACACCACCGAGTCAGGAGGACCTCTCAGAGACACCCTACGCGTTTCGAAAGTCTAGCTTTCTTCCTCAGGGGTAAACGTAGTATAAAAAAGTAGTCCCTGTATGTCCCGATATATATAGTCCCGGATTAAAGGTGCAGTACATCAAAAAAAACTTGCTCATGCGCAGATGTGTACTTTGGGACTCTCAGCGTCTCGAACAAGAACATATACACAAAGGAGAAACATAAAACATAAACGGACAGATAATACATATCAAATACTAGTAATATATTTACACTATCTAAAAATAACAATGAATACAGCCTAATCTCAGAATCATTTTCTATATTATTAAAAAACAGTTGTGTACCCCAGATAAGAAGTATGTTGAGCAGAATTCAAACTATCCCTAACGTTAGATTTTATACTTATTAAAGGAAAATGAGTGTTAACCCTTGTAATGGGTGAAATGTGTGATAGTGCTATGTGAGAATAAGGTTATATATTCCCATACATTGGGTGATAGATTGTGATAATATTTTATGAGTGTGAAAATGAATAAATTATGTTTAAATGTGATGTGTGTGAAGTGTTATGAACTTAATAAAATATGTCAATTGTGAAAATTGTTTAATATAATATAAAAGAAACAATTGTGCAGTGGTAACTAAATAAATGTGTCCACTCAGATCTAACAGTCGATTTCAAACTAATACAAATTTAAAAGTCACGAAAGGGTATTATACATGCAATACATGCACAGCATGTAGATTCAGCTCCAAACAAACTACTTTCACATCTACCCAAACCTCCAAACAATATATCATACAACAACACATCACATGTAATAGCACAAATATTATTTATCTCCTTGAATGTCCTTGCGGTCTGCAGTATGTGGGTATGACCACTAGACCCGATTAAACGTCGGCTCTACGAACATATTTACAATATTAAAAGAGGCCTAGAAACACATAGCGTATCGAGCCATTTCCTCCAAGTGCATGACAAAAACCCCAAAGGTCTAAAGTGTGTAGCGATAGAGGCAGTGACGACAAATTGGCGCGGTGGGAATAAGGGAGGGGCACTAGGCAAAAGAGAATCCTTTTGGATTTACGAATTAAAAACACTCACCCCTTTCGGGCTCAATATTGAATTTGACCTGAAACCTTTCCTTCTGGATAGATAAAGTATCCATCTAATAAATATATTGTTCCATCTCCATTATACAGGGCCCAGGTATAATACACCACTACATTCAACTTCACTGACCACCACAGGATAACCACTTTATATATTATTTTGTAATTATCACATATAAGTTATATAAGTAATAGGTCATTAGTTTTTATCTCAAATTAATAATGTAGCAGTCACATAGATTTTTAGTAATAACAGTATACATTATTAGATGAATTTTAATTAACTCACACATTTATTTAGTTACCACTGCACAATTGTTTCTTTTATATTATATTAAACAATTTTCACAATTGACATATTTTATTAAGTTCATAACACTTCACACACATCACATTTAAACATAATTTATTCATTTTCACACTCATAAAATATTATCACAATCTATCACCCAATGTATGGGAATATATAACCTTATTCTCACATAGCACTATCACACATTTCACCCATTACAAGGGTTAACACTCATTTTCCTTTAATAAGTATAAAATCTAACGTTAGGGATAGTTTGAATTCTGCTCAACATACTTCTTATCTGGGGTACACAACTGTTTTTTAATAATATAGAAAATGATTCTGAGATTAGGCTGTATTCATTGTTATTTTTAGATAGTGTAAATATATTACTAGTTTTTGATATGTATTATCTGTCCGTTTATGTTTTATGTTTCTCCTTTGTGTATATGTTCTTGTTCGAGACGCTGAGAGTCCCAAAGTACACATCTGCGCATGAGCAAGTTTTTTTTGATGTACTGCACCTTTAATCCGGGACTATATATATCGGGACATACAGGGACTACTTTTTTATACTACGTTTACCCCTGAGGAAGAAAGCTAGACTTTCGAAACGCGTAGGGTGTCTCTGAGAGGTCCTCCTGACTCGGTGGTGTATCCTATCCCCCTTGGAACCTGCTAGCAGATGCTCGTTGACTGCCGAATTCGGGCGGATATCCATCCGCGCTTGCAGTAGCTCCATTTGGCGCGCTTCCAGCAGCCGAGCAGAAGGGAACTGCCATTCCCCGGCTGACACGAGATTCTTCAGTGTCCACGGCGCACAGAGGCGGATGCCACATACAGAGGGAGCAAGCACCACGGTATACAACCAACGTGTGAGCCCAGCAGTCCGGTGCAGCAGCAGCCATCCATAGAGGGGATACTCTTAAATATCCACTGCCTGTTACCTTCTTACTTCTGGTAAGCAGGTACCCCCACCTGAGTTGGAGAGTCCTAACAGATTCTATTTTATGTATTTTATGTAATTTTAATGATATGCTTTATTAAATGTGTTTGTAATTGGTCACCTGTTGTTCTCAGCGTCAGTCTTATGTTATATGTTTGTATGTATGCCTAACAGTATTACACTATGTTGTGATTTTTTTCCCTTACATGGTCTCCCATCACATGTGGAACATCTATTCCCAGGAGAAAAACTCACACCACTGGTTGTATATTTTCATTACTATTATTATATGTCTATTATTTAATAGTGTAGAGCGCCATTGATATATATTTTTGCACTGTTTAACACCTGACTGGGGTTCAGGGATATATCACAGGCTGCCTACATATAGGATAAAGCGCCACCAATTTGTTTTTCATCTTGTATGGGAGTATGTGTATGTGTGTGACACCAGAGGTAGCCCCCCCAATCAGTAACCTCCCCCCCCAATCAGTAACCCCCTTCCCCCCCAATCAGTAACCCACTCCCCAATCAGTAACCCCCCCAGTCAGTAACCCCCCCCACTGTCAGTCAACCCCCCAGTCAGTAACCCCCCCTGTCAGTCACCCCCCACCCCCAGTCAGTGTCAGTAACCCCCCACCCCCAGTCAGTGTCAGTCACCCCCACCCCAAGTCAGTGTCAGTCACCCCCACCCCCAGTGTCAGTCACCCCCACCCCAGTCAGTGTCAGTCACCCCCCCACCCCCCAGTCAGTGTCAGTCACCCCCCACCCCCAGTCAGTGTCAGTCACCCCCCACCCCCAGTCAGTGTCAGTCACCCCCCCACCCCCAGTCAGTGTCAGTCACCCCCCCCACCCCCAGTCAGTGTCAGTCACCCCCCCACCCCCAGTCAGTGTCAGTCACCCCCCCCACCCCCAGTCAAAGTCAGTCACCCCCCCACCCCCAGTCAGTGTCAGTCACCCCCCCCCACCTCCAATCAGTGTCAGTCACCCCCCACCCCCAGTCAGTGTCAGTCACCCCCCCCACCCCCAGTCAGTGTCAGTCACCCCCCCACTCCCAGTCAGTGTCAGTCACCCCCCCCCACCCCCAGTCAGTGTCAGTCACCCCCCCACCCCCAGTCAGTGTCAGTCACCCCCCCAACCCCAGTCAGTGTCAGTCACCCCCCACCCCCAGTCAGTGTCAGTCACCCCCCCACCCCCAGTCAGTGTCAGTCACCCCCCCAACCCCCAGTCAGTGTCAGTCACCCCCCCCACCCCCAGTCAGTGTCAGTCCCCCCCCCACCCCCAGTCAGTGTCAGTCCCCCCCCCACCCCCAGTCAGTGTCAGTCACTCACCCACCCACCCAGTCACCCCTGCCCCACCCAGCAAACCACTCACCCAGCCAGTCACTCACCCAGCCTCTCTCTCTCTGTGTATCACCCACCCTCTGTGTGTGTCACCCACCGTTTCTCTCCTCTGTCTCCCCCACACTCTCTCTCCCCCACACTCTCTCTCCCCCCACACTTTCTCTCCCCCCACACTCTCTCTCCCCCCACACTCTCTCTCTACCCCCACACTCTCTCTCTCCCCCCACACTCTCTCTCTCCCCCCACACTCTCTCTCTCCCCCACACACTCTCTCTCTCTCCCCCACACTCTCTCTCCCCCCACACTCTCTCTCCCCACACTCTCTCTCTCTCCCCCACACTCTCTCTCTCTCCCCCACACTCTCTCTCTCTCCCCCGCACTCTCTCTCCCTCTCCCCCAAACTCTCTCTCCCTCTCCCCCACACTCCCTCTCCCCCACACTCTCTCTCCCCCACACTCTCTCTCCCACACACTCTCTCTCCCCCACACTCTCTCTCTCCCCCACACTCTCTCTCCCCCCACACTCTCTCTCCCCCACACTCTCTCTCTCTCTCCCACACTCTCTCTCTCCCCACACTCTCTCTCTCTCCCCACACTCTCTCTCTCTCCCCACTCTCTCTCTCTCCCCACTCTCTCTCTCTCCCCCACTCTCTCTCTCTCTCTCCCCACACTCTCTCTCTCTCCCCCACACTCTCTCTCTCTCCCCCACACTCTCTCTCTCCCCCACACTCTCTCTCCCCCACACTTTCTCTCCCTCTCCCCCACTCTCTCTCTCTCTCTCCCCCACTCTCTCTCTCCCCACACTCTCTCTCTCCCCACTCTCTCTCTCTCCTCACTCTCTCTCTCCCCACTCTCTCTCTCTCCCCACTTTCTCTCTCTCTCTCTCTCCCCCACTCTCTCTCTCTCTCTCTCCCCACTCTCTCTCTCTCCCCACTTTCTCTCTCTCTCTCTCTCCCCCACTCTCTCTCTCTCTCTCTCCCCCACACTCTCTCTCTCCCACACTCTCTCTCTCTCTCTCCTCCACACTCTCTCTCCCTCTTCCCCACACTCTCTCTCCCTCTCCCCCACACTCTCTCTCCCTCTCCCGCACACTCTCTCCCCCACACTCTCTCTCCCCCACACTCTCTCTCTCTCTCCCCCTCAATCTCTCTCTCTCTCCCACACACTCTCTCTCTCTCCACCACTCTCACTCTCTCCCCCCCACACACTCTCTCTCTCCCCACACTCTCTCCCTCCCCCACACTCTCTCTCTCTCTCCCCCACACTCTCTCTCTCTCCCCCACACTCTCTCTCTCTCCCCCACACTCTCTCTCTCCCCTACACTCTCTCTCTCTCTCTCCCCACACTCTCTCTCTCTCCCCACACTCTCTCTCTCTCCCCACACTCTCTCTCTCCCCTACACTCTCTCTCTCTCCCCTACACTCTCTCTCTCTCCCCTACACTCTCTCTTTCTCTCCCCCACACTCTCTCTCTCTATCACTCACACTCTGGATCTGGATATCTTATTTACCCTATATATCTTAACTGCCCTATACTACACCGAAATCTTAACTACCATATACTGCTTTCTTCCAGATCTGGCTCAAGCTTCACACGGAAGACATCGGAACCACCCCCCGAACCCAGAAGACAGGTAGGGAACACCTTCCCAATGTATAACATTGCGGGAATGAGCGTACCTGGACATTGAGGGACTGCGGATCAGGTAAGATCCCAGGTGGGATTGCTGCTTTAGATATTGTGAAGCGGGGCATCCAGACACTGGTTAAGGGGTTCACGAAACTACTGCACCGACACACTTTATTCGAGCAAATACCCAGTATGTACCTGGCAGATACCTGGAATGCGCCGCTCCTCACCTCTGACAAGCCCCGTTGCGTTTGCCTTCCCAGCCTGGGTTCATGCCTGGCTGACGGGCGGCTGATCTGTTAAATGATAATGATTAGGATTTAATAGGCTGCAATGCTTCGCGTGTCTACCAGATGGCATAAATTCATGAATTGTAATGCAGTATATATATATATACTGTGCAGTATTGCAGCCAGCGGGAATAAAATGCTTCAATCCCTGCCTGGAAAATACCTCAATGCACTCGGGCAGAAAACAGTCACAAACCTCAATACACCCGGGTATACCCGAATTCGTGGGACTAGCCGAGCTCGAATAAAGTGTGTCGCCAGTGTAGTCATTCACACCTGGCTTTTAATTCTAGATTCAACATTTACACACACACATGTAACAAGGACTAATTGTAGTATAATGTAATACAATAAATACATTCGTCAAAAACGAATGTTGTTCTGACTAGGAATTTATTAAATGTATTTTATTTATATATTTTATTTTAAAGCGGGGTTGGGGGCGGGACTAGGGGCGGGGTTGGGGGCTGGACTAGGTGGCGAGTAGATTTTTTGGTTGGGCGAGTAGATTTTTGGGTGATTTGTCGAACACTGTATATATATATATATATATAACAGACAAAAAGAAAAAAGCTGCGCCTCTGCTTATGGTTATTAGGTGTATACAATAGAACTGGCTGTAATAATTCAACACTGTATAAACTAGTACAATGAATAATATGTAGATATTATCTAGCACAAAAAATAAAAATAAAAATAGAAATAGAAATAACAATAAACCTGTAAACCATAAGAATAAATAACAATGATAATGCAATATATATATAATCCAAATGGAAAAAGAATGTAAAAACCAGTCCTCAAAAAAGTCCAATGGATGATGTTGGTTCTGGTGTAGAGGGTCTCCGGCTGCTCTCAAAGTGGACAAACCACATCCACAGGGAATCTAAAAGAAAAGTTGGAAGAGAGAGCGCACACCCATAGCGTAAAATAGTAAATTTAATGAGGGGAGGGGGGGGATAAGAATTGCACTTACAAAGGTACAATAAAATCAAGCAGATCGTGATATATAATCACCACCATCCGGTTAATCTCTGCAGCATCTTGGGGTAATTCCGATCTTGCAGTACCAGGATAAACGTCCCAATCAATGTCCAGGGTAAGTATTCTCCTATAGACCTGTATTGGAGTCCTGGAAAATAGCTCTGAGAATAGCAAGTCTCTGCAGCAATCGCGCGGATCAGTCAGTCCCAGCACGCGGTGATGACGTCAGTGTCCATGCGTCTGACGTAATGACGCTCCCTGACGCGTTTCGTCACTCAACGGGTGACTTTCTCAAAGGGAAGTAAGGAGAGGGGGAAGGTCCGGTATTTTATACCCAGTCCAATGATCTTAATGGCTAAAAACGTCCCCCTCTCAGCTGAAAAGGTGCTTGATGTTAATGGATGTCATTAGCAATGCCCGAAATACATATAAAAACCATAAAGTTGAGTGGAAATAAACTATAAACATAATCAATAAAATATAATAAAATATATGTAAAACAAATAAAACCGCCACTAGTGTATATAAGGAGACTAACCTTACATCAAACATGACAATAGTTTACTTAAACAAATAATCAATATTACTCATAAACCCATTAACAAAAAATATATAAATGCCAAACAATTACTGCTTTGTCAAGTACGAGCGAAACGTACGTCGGCAGGCAGCTGATGACGTCATCACGTCAGAGGGGCGGGACACGCGCTGGCGGTCGGAGCACCTCCTGTCCTCAGTAGCTTCAGCTGTATGGCTGAGCTACCGATTCTCGAATTGTAACTTTTAAAGCTATCACCAGACGCACCGTGGCTGATCTAAGAGAGCTCCTGGCATGTTGCTGAAGGCGCCCAGCCCCCCTATTGGAGGTATGTCTGGTGTTTGATGGACACAAGTATTGTGTGATTCCCCATACACTCCATGTTAACAGGCACTACCTGTGCACTGTTCTAGACTAATACTGACTCGGTCTGCATATTTATCTGACATGTATGTGAGTGCATGACCTTCGTGAATCTACCACAACCCATGTTAACAGGCACTACCTGTGTACTGTTTTAGATTAATACTGACACTGTCTTGGTGTGTATGTATGTGTATGTTCTATGTTGAGGGACAACACTCATGCACCGCACAACATCTACCTACACTGAGTGGCTTTCATATACATAGATCCACTGCAAACAGGTATGGCTTTTTTACATTATCTGCACAGATAAATTACTCTGTTTGATGTGTCACCTATACATGTACAATATACCTAATTTGTATAATACAAACAGTCACACCTGTATACTGTTACAGGCAGTACTGACATCACTATGCTGACACATGCCATCTGACATAGTATTAACTAGATACTTACCGTAACCTGTTTCTGGACTAACACTATCCTAGGATCTACTTTATACCACTAGTGGTACCGTGCGGCCATATCCCAGACTCTGGGCTGACAGTTAAGAGACTTTATTGTGGTTTACCTTGTCCATTTTTATTAATAATTCGCTGTATACTGGTTATCATAAGTATTGACTTGACCTACATTATTTCCCCCATTATTTTACATTAAGAGTTAAGACTCCATTAAAGTTTGTGGTTTTAATTCACTCACAGTCCACCCACCTTCACTAGGTTTTTGTTACATTAGGCTTTAACATATTGGCTGAGTGCTCTCCTTGGGGTTCTATTTCTCCCTGTTTACTCCTATTTACCTTACCCCTGATAGCAGCACCTCCATAAGCCTCATCCAGCAAGCAGTAGCGAGGGTATCCCTTCCCCCTCCACCTCCCCTTTTCCCCTCATTCTGTTCGGTTTATGTAGAAAAGGCCAGGGTTCTTTGCCTTGGGTGCCTTTCGAGCCTTCAGTACATTTTTTTAGGCACCTTTGGCTTTGGCTTGGCAACAGTTGCTGCTGTTCGCTTTCTCGTGATCAGGACAGCAGTTGCAAGGAGGTTTTTGCGTCTGTAGAATCGGGATTGATCCATGCAAGAAGATGGAATAATGCACAATACAGTATTTGTACAAGAGTTCGTTCAGATAGAGATCAACATGTGGGAGGCTATGCAATTGGTGTCACCTTTTATGTACAGTGTCCCTGAGGGCATTTGTTCATGGGCATGACCCTGAGCTACAGGTGTGAAGTGTGGGTTTATACTTGTGAAGGTACATGATAAATACACCATTACTTCTGTTGACTAATTGCACATGGAATAGTTGTACATCGAATCGAATGTACATCGAATACACATCGATTACATTGTTCGATTTCTTTTCTAAATCAGCAATGCCAAGGAAAGTTATTTCAAAGGATCTCAGCATGAGAATACAAGATATATAAAAGAGTGCTGCTTGTTTCAGCACTGTAAAGAGCTACTTTGATACCACCTACTGTGGTGTACTGTAGCTCCTAGAGTGACAAACATGGTTTATGATTAATGTAGTGCAGTGCAGTACAGCATTGTACAGTACAGGTAAAGTGTTGTATGCAAAAGTATGGTTTTACTGTACAGTACCTGTAAAATTCTTCTTTGTCATTACAGAGCTTATCCTATGATAAGAGAGCCCAACAAGATTAAAATAGTGGACCAAGCACGGGCATGGATCAAAAGTGGCAAAACTTTTCAGGATGTTATATTTTCTGATGAGACAACTGTAGCTCTAGAGAGATTTGCCACTTTTGCCTTCCGCAAAAAAAACCACCTATCCCTGAAGCCGCGGCCCAAGCACCCACTGAAGATGCATGTGTGGGGTGCTATCTCTAGATGTGGACCATAATGCATAGCAATATTTGAAGGTACAGTAATGCTCAAAGTCACATGCTGTAGTGTTATGCACTGTACTAGTGAATTCTGTACCATAATGTAAAGTATTTGAATTCTTTTTTCTTCTCTTGGTCCAGAAATCATGGATAAAGTGTTTTTACAAGAGCAAATTGTCACCCGTATTTAAATACAACAGACATGATTTCCCATCTGGTGGTCACTAGTTCTTCCAGGACAATGACCCAAAACATACCGCCTCTTTTGCCTGTATTCTTGCTAGCAGTATCAACTGTGCCAAAACCCCACCCGAGTAAGTGATGCAGTGTAACTGTTTCTTGTTGTTTTAAACTGTATTGATAATTTCTATCAATTCACCATTTTTTCCCCTACCATTCCAGATCAACTGATTTGAACCTTATAGAACTGGTATGGCATGCGCTGAAGGATCATCTAAGAAATCTTGTGAAACCATCCAATAACGAGGAACATTAAAAGGAATAAAAAGATCCTGGAGAGACATATTCAATGTACAAAGATGCAACAACTACATTACTATATTAGCAGCGTTTTGCCCGTTTCTTAGAGCATCATGGGAATGCGACCGGCATGTATTAAGGTACAGTACAGGAAAGTATGGTACTGACAGGAAGCAGATGGTAGGTTGACGCTATGTACTTTACAGTACAGTAAAGGTTTTCTGTCTCAGTGTGTAGTTTTTGTTAGCCTTACAGTAAAGTTAATCTTACGTTGTCATTTCATGTCTGCGCTAATTCTCACCTTTTTATCTTTTATATATGTATTTACATGTATATTCGACATCTGTGTATTACCTACTATTAGAAAACTGTATTCTTTATTACAGGTAAATAACTGTTTATTCGTTTTGTGTAGATGTTAATACAGTTAATCAGTCAAGACCTTCAATACACTAACCCTGCAGTTATTTGTTTTCTTTCACATGAGACAGTACACCTGGGAGGGAGGGGGGGGTGAGAATGTCTAAGCTTATTGTCCAGTTTGCATAATAACAGTCAATAGTTAGGCCTAATCCTGCCCTCTCTCAGTGACAAAAGGAAATCAGATTGCTGTTAGACACCCCCTAGGGTTAACATCTCCTTATTAGCTGCATACAGTACTGTCGCTGTCGTTTACACCTGGTGAATCAGCTAAGCCCCATGGAATTAAAAGTGTGCAGTACTTAATTTGCAGCTAATAAGCGTGAAATGTATTATTGTTGTCAACTGTTAAAATTGTTTGTTAAATTAATTTAAAAAAAATCACTGCCAGAGACCATGTGTGGAATATTTCTGTAAACAGAATGAATAGCACACCAAGCCTACCAAAGGATGAGAATGTTGGTAAAATTATTTATATATTTTTTTATTTTTCAGGATTTCTTTTCCGGCATAAAATGCACATGCTAAGCCACAGTATACTGCAATATGCAATATCATTGAAAAATAAAAAAGTGGTGATTTTAAAAATGTTACATTTGTTTAAATATGAAAACAATGCATCACATAAGGTTTTGTTTAATTCCACAATTATTTTATCCTTCTCGAGAAAAAAAATATACAATTTTTTTCCCGACTTACAGTACATGTCTTATTGGTAGTGAAAACTTTCTATGCTAATTCTCAATGCAGGACTTGTGTACCATGTGCATACGTGTGAAACCACAAAGTTAAATTTCTCAAGCAACAGCCAAAGCATGAACAGTTTCATTGAGAAATGTCTGTGTCCACGCGGGAGCTGCTTGTTTATAGCAGAGAGGTGGATGTGCTGAGGTGCTGCTGCTGCTGCTGCTTCTGCTGCTGCTCCTGCTGCTGCTGCCCAATGATGCATCTACAGTAGTTTGGCTACTGGGAGAACCAGATGGAAGGAGGGAAAAAAAACTGTTAGAACTGTTTAAAAATGTACTAAAAGTTTCACTACAGTACATGAAACTGTGTGTGTGTGTGTGTGTGTGTGTGTGTGTGTGTGTGTGTGTGTGTGTGTGTGTGTGTGTGTGTAATATTTCTGTAAACAGTATGAATAGCACACCAAGCCTACCAAAGTTTGAGTATGTTTGGTATTAAATAGAAATCCCCCCAAAAAAATAATTCATATTTTTTTTATTTTTGGGGGTTTCTTATCTGGCATAAATTGCACATGCAAGTCAAAGTATACCTCAATATGCCATATCATTGAGAAATAAAATGTGGTGATTTAAATTTTTTTATATTTGTTTAAATATGAAAACTATGCATCACATAAGGTTTTGTTTAAACATCGCAATTATTCTTTCCTTCTTGAGGAATATTTTTTTTTCCGGACTTCGATCTCCTAGTGGTAGTGAAGGCTTTCTACGCTAATTTTCAATGCAGGACTTGTGTGCCATGCACATGCGTGTGGAACCACAAAGTAAAATTTCTCAACCAACAGCCAAAGCATTAAACTTTCTGTGTCAGCACTTTGGCTTGGCTTTGTTGGGGGGGGGGAGAGGAGGTGCAACTCAATTGGTCTGTCTTGGTGTACTGAACGGATGAGCGTGAAAAATTTAAAAAAAACAGTCACAACAGTTTGATAAATTAACAGAAGTTATCACTGCCAGTGACCGTATGGGTGTGTGAAATATTTGTGTAAACAGTATGAATAGCACGCCAAGCCCTCCCTAAAATTATTCATATTTTTTTTATTTTTCAGGGTTTCTAATTGAGCATAAATTGCACATGCTAAGTCAAAGTATACTGCAATATGCAATATCATTGAGAAATAAAAATGTGTTGATTTTAAAAATGTTACATTTGTTTAAATATGAAAACTATTCATCACAAAAGGTTTTGCTTAAACCCCGCAATTATTTTGCCTTCTCGAGAAAAAAAATATATTACATTTTCTTTCTTTCACAGGATACGTGGGAGGGGGGGAGGTGTCCAAGTTTATTGTCAAGTTTGCATAAAACAGTCAATAGTTTGGCCTAATCCCCCCTCTCTCAATGACAAAATGAAATCATATTGTTGTTAGACACCACTGGGGTTAACACCCCCTTATTAGCTGCATAAAGTACTGTACCTCTAGTTTACATCCGGTGTATAAACTAAGCCCCATGGAATTTAAAGTGTTCAGTACTTAACTTGCAGCTAATAAGTGTGAAGTGTGAAGCTAATAAGTGTATTTATCGTAAATGTATGTTTCAATGCTTTTTAATGGACAAAAGCACTATTAGCCACATTTGGTTAATAGGCTATTTCTCTTAGTCTTCTGGGGGGTAGTTTTTTGGGGGGTAAGGGTAGGGGGTGGGTTATGGGTATAGGTGGAGTAGTTTGGACCACCCAGGGGTTACGGAGGGCAGCTAAACCACTTGTATGCCTTAACAGCTGTACCTCTGGAAGGTGTGAGTCATATAGAGAGTAACGCGAGGTGCCAAGACACCATCGAGAAAGCATTTTCTCTCATTTCTTAGGGTTTATGATGTCATTATGAGTAGAGCCATGGGGGAGGAGGTGAGTTGGATTTATCCTAACTCCTTTCACTGCCACTCTCAGCTAGTTTAAATACTTGCTAATAAAACATCTGAACTACAGCAATAACTGAGTACCCTAGATCCTCTCCAATATGGGTGCAGGTCATCTCTTTAATTTAGACCCATATCCAACTAGATAAAACAGCTATCTCCAATAAAATCATATCCTTTCTCTTTACACCACATCCTCAACCATTCATTAAAGTCTGTGGTGCGAAGAGTCCTGCCTCCTCTCTCACCCCTCACCCCATGACAACACCTATGAAAAAATCAAAGAGAATGCTACCAGCCAAAAAGCTGTCCCCAACTCCCTAAATTTGTTCTTTATTCTCACCATTTCATTAGTCCCTAGGAGAACAATAAAGTATATCCCTATGACCTCTAGCTTCAGGCAGGCACTTTACCACCCTCTTTCTATTACTACCTGCTTCCAGATATTTACCTTTTAAATGTAGTTTCCCCAAGAGGAATTGCCTCCTTTTCAGGGAATCCATGTTTGCCCTGTCTTTTGTGTGTGCTTACTATTTAACCCAGGTAGCTTAAGTCCAATTTTAGAAAGCATTTGTAGCAAAATCTATGAAAAGCTTACCAATGTATTAATTTTTGTAATGAACCGTTCAAACTTGTGAGTTTATGAATGAACAAAACTAGCAAACTTTTGTGAAAAACTTTGAAGTTTTATAATGTTGCAGAAATTAAATTTTTGTTCCTTGTTTTTTAAAGTATGTCTTTGTTTGAAAATCACAACTAAAACCAATTTAGTTCCATCAAAAACAAAACACAACCAAACTCAACTCATTTTTAAACCAAAACACATATGAAAGTTCTCCCCTTAAGTAAATACAAGATCGCACTCTTTCATTCTTTTAAAGTATATTGGCTGCAAAAATAGTTCCGTACGAAGTCATTTGATTTTCTGCTCCAATTAGTCTGGAGCAGTGTTACCAGTTTTGCCTTACTTTTGTAGAAGGGAGATTCTGAAATATACTGTATGTAGCCCCCTTTCCCCCATGTCTAAGGGAACTACGTGTGGTGGTCATGCCATACATCATGACAGCCCCTCCACCTGGGAGGGATCCAAGCACAATTGGTTAACCCATTCCCAGGAATTACACAGCAAAGAATAAATATACACACAGTGATATAAAAGCTTATCTTTACTTGTAACACAGAACTAATAACGAAATACTATACAGGCCTCACATGGCCGTACCCACACAGTGCCCTACTGTCCAACCACTACCTTCTCCACACCTTGGTGAGGTTCCCCCAAAGTACTGAGGTGCACTGGGCACCTAACCACCCAGTGTTCACAGAGCCAAGCCCACCCCAAAATGTGTGGAGTAGCGCTACCCACAAAGTGTGTGTGTGGCAGTTGGTGCACTTGCAGAGGATGATACCTTCCCGGGCGCTCCAGCACCTTGGAACCACTGGCTGATAAAAGGATCTGTCTGATCCAATGAAGACGTCCGCCTCTGCGTGAGGTGAACTCTCGTTGGAGTGTCTCACCTTTAAGAGTCTCTCAGTATAGATGGTGGTCTGGTCCCAGACCACAGGCCATAAGTCACCGTGCAGCGTCTTCACTGTGTCCCTGGCACTATAAAGTAATGGGTAAGCATCCCTACCTTCTATAGGGGCTTCCCTGAAGCAACCACAATCTTTTGTGAGTCAGGGCCTAGCTTGGACCTGGGGAGGAATCTAGGCCTAGTCTCAGGGCCACTGGCACCTGAGACACTACCTCACCCTTCTCTGTCCTGCTCCCAACTGACGTGATCCCTCTGAAGCGCGCCAAATGTATCTCTAAGCTGGCCATGATTGTATCAGCCCTATTGACTGTGCTGTGCCATGTGATAGTAGCCCCAGAGGCTAATGGGACATGTAGTTCCTGCGCAGAGCCAGGCTCTCTAATGACCGCCACTAGCGACCGTACTGCGCATGCACAAGTGATCTATGGACATGTGTGGCCAATCCAAGTTTGTGGCGCCCTTACCGTCGCCCTGCCACGGAGCTCCGGAAACCAGATTGCCAGCCCACCTGCCGCAACACTCCCTGCATGCGCCGCTGTAGCATCCCCCTGTTCTGCTCCCACAAAGGAGGTAAGGGAGGGACTGGGGGACCTGGCTACATATACAATGATGATGTGACTTCCCACATATTTGTAGGGATCCACACAGACTCCATAAAATTATTATGAAGTATAGATGTAACAGAAATGATTGCTTTTGCTGGTGCCTGCCTGGGGGTGCAGTAGCATTACCGACACCCCTTTTTCACGTGTATGCAATGAATACACAATGTTGTCTGCTACAGTACGTAGAGTTTCGTCTATGAGACACTGACGTCATTACACTAAGTACTACTGCGATTAATTGTGAGAGATTGTGAGTGGTTGTCCCGCTGTCGGTATCCAAGAGAGGAGCTCCCCTGATTTGCGAAACCAGGACTCTCTCTTATACTGTTTTTTGCCTAGCCTTTTCATGCAGTGGAGGTAGGGCCATTTCTACACCCCCAAGAGGATTAACTCTGCAGTTTGTGTCTTGGGACCCTCATATCCGCTGTGTCTGCACTTGGACGCTCCCCTGGTTTACCTGTGGAGAAGTCCTTTGATGTCCAGATGTTGCTGCTTGGTATTTACATCACACACAAATACTTTTAACTCTTCGTTGTTTGTGAGTGCATTCGGTTACTCTTATTTTATTATTAAATTGTCAGATTTTTATGTGCTATGGAGCCTGCATGTTCTTCTTTTCTTTTTTAGATGTTGCTGAGCTATGGTTCTCCCTGAAAGCTTCCTAAGTCTCCTGCTTATACAGTTATTTTGAATATCGCCCCAGAGGACATCTTTCTTTCCTTCTCCCCTATTATTTGGTCATTTTTGGAGCATCGTTAACAATGGAATTTCAATTTGTTATGTTGAATTTTATAGCACTATTTAATTTTCATTTAAGTTTTTTTTTGCAAATTGTTTCACTGTTCACTTTATTACTGACACATTTGATTGTTTATTAACACATTTAGAATCATTATTATCATTTATATTTGTTCATTAAAATTCATTACATTTAGTCACCGTTTTCATTTTTACAATTTATATTGGCGCTTCTTTTGTTTGTGTTTATATATATATATACCGGGCTTGACAAATTAGCTAAAAAGCTACTCGCCCAACCAAAAAAGCTACTCGCCACCTAGCCCCTCCCCTATCCCCACCCCTAGTCCCACCCACTTAAAAACTGGAATACATTCCTAATAAGAACTAATACCAACATTCGTTTTTGATAACAGTTTATTTATTGTATTACATTTATACTTTACTATAATTACTCCTTGTTACATAGTTACGCATGTTTGTGTAAATATCGGATGACCTCACTAATCTAGAAAAAAAAGCAATATGTTAATGACTAGTTTGCGTGAGTGTGGGACAGTGTATATGAGTTTGGGACAGTGTGTGTTAGTATGAACAGTGTGCGTAAGTGTGGATTAGTGTGCGTGAGTGTGGGACAGTGTGCATGAGTGTGGTAGAGTGTGCGAGAGTGTGGGACAGTGTGCGAGAGTGTGGACAGTGTGCGAGACTGTGGGACAGTGTGCGAGTGTGGGACAGTGTGTGAGTGTGGGACAGTGTGCGAGTGTGCGACTGGGTGGGTGACTGGGCTGGTGACTGACTGTCTGGGTGATTGACTGGGTGAGTGACTAACTGGGTGGGTGGGTGACTGATTTGGTGGGTGACAGACTGACAGACTGACTGGGTGGGTGACTGACTGGGTGGGTGATTGACTGGGTGATTGACTGACTGGGTGACTGGGTGGCTGACTTACTGACTGTGTGGTTGTCTGAATGACTGGGTGGGTGGGTGGGTGATTGGGTCGGTGAATGACTGGGTCGGTGGATGACTGGGTGGGTGACTGAGTTGGTGACTGGGTGTATGGGTGACTGGGTGACTGACTGGGTAGCCAAGAGAGGAACTGCATGTACCAGCACCCGCTGCTCTAGAGCACCCCTCCCTCCCTTCTGCTATGTGGTGGTGCCCAAGAAGACTAGAAAAGGAGAAAATGTAAAAATTTAAGAACCGCCGCTTACCTTCCCCCCCGTTCCATCTTCCAGGGGGACAGGCGGCCCGGTGCAGTGGGATAGGCGGCACGGTGGGACAGGTGGTTTGGTGGGATAGGCTGCTCAGTGGTGCGGTGGGACATGCGGCTCAGTGGTACGGTGGGAAAGGTGGCAGTATGGTGGGACAGGCGGCTGTGCGATGGGACAAGCGGTGCCATACCAGAGTCACGGAGGGGGGAGTGGGGAGGGGGGGTGGTATGAGGCCTTGGCAAATCTGGGGGTTGGGTTTTCAAGCTTTAGGCGCGCAACAACTCCAAATTGCAGGGAAATAGGCGTGGAGAAGCGCATGTTGATTAGGTGACCATGACGATCACCTGCCCCTGATTGCCCCTAGCAAATGTTCTCCATGCAGGGTCAGCCAGAAGCTGGAAAGAAGGGAACATAAAAAGAAGAAGAGTAGTCAAACTAAGGTAAGAGTAACAATGTAAGGCATATAATAAACATCCATTCCCACTGTTAGGCTAAATAAATAATAAATAATTCCTACAAGAACACCAAGAGGTAATATTATCTATTATGTCCTTTAGTGGACTTCTTGCCCAACCTCTCAATCTATTGGGTCTCCTTTTGTTTTAGGTGTTTTACATGTAGCCCCCTTTCCCTAAGACTAAGGGGACTAAGCGTGCTGTTTCCTAATTGCTCACAAAAGGCCTAATCCTCTGCTACTGGGAGCCTGGGGTGAGCTTTAATACTTCAGTACAGCGCCTCCACCTATGAGGGATCCCAGGGTTGGTGGAATATCCCCTCACAGGAACTAATACAGTATTACACAATACACACACATGTATATAACAACTGTTTACTGACTCATATCAAAAACAATACGATAGAATATAATACAATGACACTCCCAACCAAGACTGAGTCCCCCAATGTACTGAGGGTGCGGTGGCACCAATAACCCTGGTGTCCTTCCCAATGTCAGTCCCACCCAAGTGTGAGGTAGTGCTACCCCTGTGGACCGTTGGTGCCCTTAATACCTCTCTGGGCACTCATGTACCCAGGTACCGCTGTTGAGCAAAGGATCAGTCTGGTCCCACAACATGGGGCCTCCAATAATCCACTCTCTCCTTACGGTCCTGATCTGCCTTGTGGGGGAGCTCCAGAAGGAGTATCTCCCATAATGTCTTTAGGGCCCTGGGCCTGGTCCTAGGCCGCAGGGCACCGCGTGGCTGTCCGGTCACCAGTACCTCACCTCTGTCACTACAGCAATATTAAGGGGAGTGTCCCTATCTGGAGCCTTCCCTACAATACTGAACTGAGGGGACTTAGGGCCCAGCTGGGGCTAAGGGGCAGTACTAGGCTTTGTCCAGGGAAGCACCTACCTGCTCTGCTGACTCCCTTTGTCCGACTGACATGGTCCGTTTGCGCGCCAAACTATATCCTGATCTGCTTCTCTGCTTCAGCCCTATTGGCTAGGATGGCTCACATGAGTTTCTCTACCCCAAAGGCTCCTGGGACTTGTAGCCCCGCTGTAATATCTTTCAGAGTCGTTTCAAGATGGCCGCCGCAACTATGGGACTGCACATGTGCCGCTAGTGTTCTGTGTATGTGCAGCACACAAGATGGCTGCCCCCACCTGGTGGCACCCAGTAGTCCAGCAGATCCCCCGTCCCCTGCACCGGAGGTAAGAGGGGGCTCGGCTACATCCACAATCACCACCCCTTCTGCGGGGGGAGGTGGGTTGCACCCAGTATCCCCTGTCTATTACCTGTTATCATAAATTGCTCACGACTTGCCCAGTTTGTTGAAAATGTGCAGCCCCCAGAACTTCTATGTTCCAACACCTCATTGTTTATTTGTGCAGTCAAATATATGGTGTTTTATTTTTTTCCGTCTCTCTGACACACGTAAGCCAACATGGGACTTTATAAGATATATTACCCATTCATGATGGTATGTGAATTAATCTTTGCTTTGAAATACTTCACCCGTTTAGGGTATGTGATGGGTTGCCCTTGGTAACATTCCCATTCTGGACCCAACTTTAAAAATTGGAAAGTGCAAACTGTGGGAGTGCACAGAAATAGAGAACTGAAGTTGTTTTTTTTTTTTTTTTTACAAGAACCAATATCTGCTGGTACTAATTTATCCCACAAATTCAGACCTCTCCAATATACTGTAATAGTAATGGAAGTGTCAAAAACACACTACCCTGTTCCTTATCTCCCCGCTGCATACGCCAGTGTTTATGGATAACTGCCCCTACATTTTACAAATGGAATTCTAGTATCCTGTAACTTCTCACTATAAGGGGCTATAAGATTAGAATGAGTCATACCATTTACCATACAGTAGTTCTCTCTCCCTGTAATAGATAGTCTGGTTAACCTCATTGTGTGAATTTAGTTGCAATTTCACTCAGCATCTGGTATCTAATATCAGAGGATCGCTCACAATACGTTTGATCATTTTGTATTGACACTGAGGAAGCAAATGGGTAGAAGTGTGGTGGATGGAAGCTAAGGAATGATAGAAAATGATTGTGTTCCAAGCCTTATATAGGGCCTGGTACATCACAGAAGGGTAGACATGACATAGTACATCAACCAATCAGGTTTGTTTTTGTATTATGGGATTGCCTCAATTCAAGGTAAGATTTCACCTGTATGTTTTAATGCTTTTCAATGGTCAAAATCCTTATTAGTCAAATTTTGCTAATAGGGCTATTAGTGGGAGGAGTAGGTTTGTCTTTAATAGGGGGGGGTAGGTTTGTTGTTGTAAAGGAAGTGGGTTATGGAGGTACTGTAGCTGTCCATGGAGGAATATTAGACTGCCTGGGGGGGAAGGGGGTACAGTGTGTTTAACCCTTTGTTTGTCATAGTGGATATGCAGCCACAAGGACAGTAAGTCTAGCAAAATCTATACACTGGATAGTATGGTAGTTAGGGTACACTATGTGTATTAACCTATTGGTTACCTTAGTGGCCATGAAGTCATGCATAATGTACTGTGCTGTACTACAGTATGGCTTCCAAGGGGACAATAAACATATTTTTTATTAGGAAAGCAGATGACAGGTATATATTGCATTGCAATATATAACTGGCATCTTCCTTAGCATATGGCTAACATGAGTTGGTATTACAGCCAGTTAGCTGGCTAACACTGTTAAGCCATATGCAAATGAGGGCTCTAACCGCCATTGTTTTTGCATTTATTTAGCTTTGTAGATTTTACTTTAAAGACAGGGAAACTAACAGAAGTTACATCACATTAGTAGCACAGATTTAACTGAACTTATAGTATCTACCGTTCAGTATTCCCAAATGTATATTTTGTTATGCTTCAGAAGGTATAGTTAATGAGTAACACAAGAAATGATTTTGAAAATAAATATTGATTCGACAAGAGCAAGAGAATGGGGAAATGTGAGTCTTAAAGGAGACAGGGTTTATCAAAATAACGAGCACAATATTGTGGGTCCCGTGTTACCTTTATTTAAATTTTCATTGGATTACTGAATTGACACTTTTGAACTGTTTTCCCCCTTGATACCTTTTAAACTTATTGCTAATGAATGTCTTTGTACTGTACGTACTACAGCAATTGTTAGTGTCTTACTCTCAGTAAAACGGTATATTTTTTATTGAAACAGATTCTGATCTGTGTCTAACTCTGAAAAATCTCAAATAATTAAAGTATACATCTGCATATATTGATAACATCACAGAAAACATAATAATTGACATATCTGATTCACAATTACACTTCAGATTTTCAAATTATTACAGTCTGCTAAAATACATCTAAGTGCACTACCCAGACACTTTTTCAGTAACATTTTTTTGAATGATTAATCATTTCAGCACGAACATTTTTGATGTTTAAATGGTCTAAGAAATAATGTGATTTTCCCACATACTGGTCAGATTACTGAGATGTTACATAAATATTTCATATGAGAACTCTCTCTGACCCTGCCATCAACTACTGAAATGTGAAAAGATTTCACTTATGAGAATTGTACATCGTGTATTTCACTAAATTCATTGACCCTCAAAAAACAAAATTATTACTGAAGCAGAAAAATATCTAAGACAAGTATCAAAGGTGTCGAGAAGGTGGAAAAATAAAACTTATAAAAATAAATTTGGAGCATTTAATATTTAAAACACAGTCTCACCCCAGTGTTAAAATGAAAATATCTGTATTTTGAAGATTCTTTGGAATTAAATATTATTTTTGTTTATACATGTTTCTATGGATTTGCAAGAAGTGGCATATCAAGTAAGAATGAGATTATAATAGAAATGTTTGACACATAAAAGTATACCTTCACGTAGGCAAATATGATATTGATGTATGAGGTAACCGGAAATCTATTTACATGTCAGTAGACTTTCTGATTTACTGTGTGTTTTGACATGGTACAATCTCAGACTGCCACCAATATACAAAATCTCTTGTTTCCCCCGCTTCAGTATGGTGACACATGGGCTACACACAGTTAACAATTCATTAACTTCCATTAATATATAACTAACATACTGTACCAAGAGCACTTTTTGCGCATTACCCCAATTTTCATCATATTTAGTAGGGACATTTGTCTCCTTTTGTCTATTTGTCTAATTTTCTACCATTCATTGTCTGTGTCATCTCGCCTAATCCCTATTTTTTACTTCTATTACAGTATACAGTAGCTTCCAAACCCTTAGAAACGTCAGAACCTTTCTGAGGAGGATCATCAAATGAAGAAAGTACAATATTCAAATGTAGCCCCTTTCCCCCTGTGTCAGGGCGACTACATGTGCTGCTATACCTGTGTGGCTGATCCTCCGCCACTGGGGAGCCTGGGGTGTATGGATATCTACTGAACAGCGCCTCCACCTGAGAAGGATCCTCACATAGTAGGATAGCCCCTCCCAAGACAAAAGGCCCAGTAATACACACACAGAGTATGGGGAACAGTATATACTGGGCGATAATAAACATTGACAATAACCGGAACAGCAATAGATATATATGTATACCGACCCGCGGAATATCCCCACAGTATTTTGGTGCTCCAGTGTCCCAGTGTCCAGACCCACAAAGGCCTTCCCACCCCCAAGTGTGACAGCGCTGCCCACGTGAATGCTGGTGCACTTATGAGGATACCTTCCCGGGCACTCATGCCCCCGGGTGCCACTGGGTAGTAGTTGGCAACCGATCAGTCTGTTCCAACGAAGATCCGCCTCCGCGTTGGATGGACTCCGGTAGGAGGGTCCCACGTTTAAGAGTCTCTGTAGGTAGTGGCGGTCTCATCCCAAACCACAGGCCGCTTCTGCTGCGTAGAGTCCTGCTGTGTCCCTACCCCTACAGAGGCTAGTGAGGGCAATGTCCTTAGGGGTTAAGCTATGCCTAGTCCAAAGAAGCACAGCTCCCTGGACCTACCTCTCAGCTTCAGCTCCCTCTGCAGACTGGTGTGGTCCCTCCTGAGCGCGCCAAGTGTATCAGTGTGTTTGCTGAGATCCTGGCAGCCCTATTGGCTGTATTCCCCAATATCACCCCGATGTGATGGGTGCCCCTGAGGCTGCTTGGACTTGTACTTCCCCATGCAGCGCTATTTCCTAATAGTCACCTCTATCTCCACACTGTGCATGCGCAATCCTCCTAATGGCCGCCGGGCTCGTCTCACGAATGCGCACATGGAGTTGTTTCTAAACCTCCTTAGGCGAGAGGTGGCATTGAAAGCCCACGGTTTGTTGGGATTCCTTACTGTACCCCCACCTCTGGGTGAGAAGCCTGGGTGGACAGGACCATCCATAGGTCTGGGAGACATTGAGTTGTTCCTGAAGTGTCTCAGGTCAGAATTAGGTCCAAAATCCAGATGTACATTGGCGAGTGCAGCAAAAGACACAGGTGGCACTGTGGTTCTTGGTACATGGGCAATGGGACCAGGGGACTCCGGAATAGGGACATCAGAAGGGCAGCAACCAGGTGTCCAGTGCATAGTAATAGCCCAAGAGTACGGGACACAGGACACCGATTGACGGACATAAATGGCAGAGGGACCTTCAGAGAAGGCAATGGCTTTGGTGGAATCAGCACGAAGGAAGTTGCAAGAGTCTTTAGCTTCCAAGGAATTCCGGGTGTGATTAGTGAGGGGAGGGAGGGTTCACTGCAAACTATAGATGCGGTACTTTTGATACAAAGCAGGGTTGCTATCCCAAGCAATTCGAGAGAGTCTATAGCAGTGTATACGCAATTCTTGGTTGTGGTACTGGTAGTTTAAGAAGGGTCAGCCTCCTTTGGTCTGTGATCTTTAGAGAGAATAAAATCCAAAGTTATGGCCTTGGCGAAGGGCATAGTAAGCGTCAAGGGAACAGTAGGGGACCCGTAGAGAACAGGGACGGACGCTTCAGGTAAAGCGACAAGGTCCAGTAAGGGTGTCTTCATTTTAGAGAAAGGCCAAATGCCATCCTGAAAGGGCACCTTAGGCACCGCACAGAGACCTGCGAGTAAGGAGTCTGTTTGAGGGGTGAGGAAACAGATATTATCCCCAAAAAAAACAGGAAGCCGGGTAAGCGGTGCATCAGCCTTAGAAATAGAAGTCTTGAGGTTGAAGCTGGGTACCCCCAACACAGAGAGAGAGCACCGAGAACTAGAGCTTGGCTCAGGAGTGGAAGTCCCAAGTACCCAGGTCTCGCATGATACTGTGGGAGAAGCAATGCGTAATATGACTGTTTTAAACATAGGGTTCTTAACATCGGTAGCTCCAGGCACCTTCCTGAGAGGTAACCCTAGTTTTGCGACAGGACAGTCAATAGTAAATACCCCAAGTATTGTGGAAAATACAGTGAAATATAAGTCCATCTTGTACACAGGAGCTTTCGAAAAAAGGGACGCAGCGGGTATTGCCGAAAGTTCCAAGTGCGATACCCCTGAGTTCGTGGTAGCAGACATGCAGTCAGTAGCGGATACTCTGAATACTGTGGGCAAGTCAGCGTGAAACAGTATTATTAGCGGTGTGGACATCCCAGACTTTAGGGCAAAGCGTGAAGTTACAGGGGGCTTAGAACAAAAAAGGCCATTCTCAGCCGTGAGGAGCCTTAAGTCATCTTTAATCATTCCGGAGGCTGTGACATGATCCGTGAAAGAAACTGTGGTAGACTTTCCAATAGAAACAAGGGACATCTTGCTTGTCACTGAAGTGGGTGATTGAGAACCAGCAGGAACTGAACTAGCTACAGTAATAAGATCAGAGATTGTGCTTGTTTCTGAATTGGGTCCCTGAGAATCCCAAGTGAGGGCATCAGACTCCATGGGAAACTCAGTGACAGGGGTCTTGGAACCAATTAAAGGAATTGCAGGTATCACAGACTTAATAGGAGAAATACCTTGCAAAACTGGAATTTTAGTAAAGGTGATAGGCATCTCACAGACTACCGCAGAGGTGGAGAGCACGCAATCAGGCTCTACCTCAGGAGTCAGGGATAAGCCAAGGGTAAACACAGGAAGTGCTGGGGAAACTCTAGAAGCCGTAAGCTGAACTCTGAAGTGATAGCCTGAGGGCCGTAGAAGGGAGGTTAATAGCTGTCACCGGTTCCAAGGAGAAAGACTGAGAGTGAAGGACAGGAATAGCAACACTCTGAGACAGAGGAGGAAAAACATTGGGAACAGGCATAACAGATAGGACAAACGGAAGTGAGCGAGGGAAGGTTGTTTCTACAACAGAAGATTTAGTAGCGGCAGAGCTTAACTCAGCAGCTGCTGGCGAACTTTTAACTACAGTGAGCGGGGACTGCAGGTTTACAAAATCAGGGGTAAAGGGAGTTTTAAATTTGAAAACCTGATCCTTCAAAAAGGAGGGACCTGACTGTAATTGTACTAAGGGAGCAACAGCAAATACGCTGATCTCAGAAGGGGTCACTTGGAAAGGGGCATAATGTGCACTGTTCACCTTTAACCCTAGGATTTGAGTAGAGGAGAACACAGATAGTACAAGGGGGCAACCACAACTGTACTGGTCTCTGAAGTTGGTATTTGGGAAGGAGTGTCTGGGACATCAGAAACTACTATAGATTCCAAGAAAAGGGGTCTATGCTCAGAAGCAGGGATTTCAGCTCTCTGAGTGACAGACTGGGTCAGCAAAATACCTAGGAGTGGGGATTCTGCGAACAGGTTTAGGGAAACAAACGGTTCCTGAATACTTTTAACTGGAGCCAGTATTATTGCCAAAGGTTCAGGGGGCGCAGCCCCGAGAATTTTAGCTGAGCCAGGGGACATATAGTAAGGAGTATCCAAAGACACAGCAACTTGAACGTTATGGAAGTCATTCAGTGCAACCCCTGCTGTGAGACGTGGGGGTTCATTCTCTGATGCAAAGAAGGACACATTAGCCAGAGGGCAGCAAGGATTTACAGGGGTTAAGGCAGATAGTACCTTAGAAGCTGAAGAGAGATTTGTCTCCGAAATTGGGGACATACTGCTGCGGCCGAGTTTATTCGAGCATTTGCCCGTTCTCGGCCGCAGCAGTAACCTGGCGCGCGCCGAAGGGTGCCGGGCGCGCGCCAAAGCAGCGGAAGAGCGCCCTCCGATCGGGGCGCTCTCCCTACCGCTACCAGGTCCGCCGGCTCCCCCGGAACCCTTGCCGCCGTCCCGCGATTGCGGGACACCAGGGCTCCCTCGGGGAGCCCTGGACGTGCGTGCAGGGGGCGCTGACACCCGATGACGCATGACCGCGCATCGGTGACGCGCGGCATGCCGAGGGAGTGGGGCTAGCAAGCCGGGGCATCCCCCGGCTTGCGGAACTAGCCCTGCTAGGATAAAGTGTGTCGGTAGTGTAAGGGGTTCATCCTCTGAGGCCAAGGCGGTGTCCTTAACTAGAGGACTACAGGGATTTACCAAGGGGGGCTCATAGGGCTGACCCACTGGGGTTAATACAGAAAAAACCTCAAGGGTTAAGTCAGGCTGTGCCTGAGAATCAGAAAAAGAGAAGCTAGCCTCTGAAAGTGGGGTCATAGGGGGTTCAGCTTCTTGCCCTAGGGACATAACATTAGTCTGTGGAATACAAGGGTTAACAATTGGAACCTCACAGAGCAGACTAGCAGGGGTTAAAACAGAAATAACCTCGGGGACAGAGCTTAGAAATTCTGGGTTAGAAAGAGAGGGCAAGCAGGGTTCATTCTCTGGTGCTAGGGAAGACATACTGACCTGGGGAGTGCAGGGATTTACAGTGGGGGACTCATAAGCCTGACTAGCAGGGGTTAAGACAGGAATAACCTCAGGGACAGAACCCAGGGAGGTTAACTCAGGACTAGGGACCGTGGCAGCTTCTTCCCCAGTGGGTAGTGACAGGGAGATGATTTGGACATTCTTAGGAGGGGGTGGTACCACCATGGGTTTAGTAACAGGGCTGGCAGAAAAGAAATTGTGATTAGAAAGTGTGTAGGCAGCGAGAAGAGGGTCCCGCTCACTTAAGATTAGGTCAAAATCTTGGTATAACACACAGGGCGGCATCTAGAATCTGATCTAGAGTCTTTCGATCTGAGGTGGAAATAGCAAGGGAATTTGGGAGGACAGGACCTGTTGAGTCTTTCTTTCCTCTTTAAATTGCTGAGATCTAGTAAGGAGTTCTTTACGAACCAGTCTTTCCTGACGGGTTAAACCTTTATACAAAAACTCACTCTCAGGCGGAGGCAGTCTCTCAAACAGGTATGGGCTTCCACACAGGGACTGGTCCGCAGCCTGGGACATAGGTACAGTTAAACATTTACCAACCCACGGCGCGGTCCGGTTTTGTGGGGCCGAGCATACTGTCACGGTTGTGCTCGCCACAAACCGGGACCGGACCGCGGGGCTGAGGTGGGGTTATATAATCACCAACCTTAGTCCGCGCAGACTGATCTAGAGTGCGCAGTTCGTAGTCGTACATAGCAGGGTCAGGATTGGAGAAGGCAGGATCGTCGTTATTCAAGCAGGAGTTCGGCAACAGGTAGTCAGGAGTTCTCCGCTTCAGCTTAGGAGCGTGAGCATGGGAGTGGCCTATGCGCGAGGAGTGGCCTCGGCCCATGACGCCGGTCTAAGAAGGAGGAGACAGCAGGCTGGCTGAAGTACACCGTGGGGCAGCGTCGGGAAAACCAACGCTTCAGCACAGAAGTCAGGAATGGGCGTCTGCATGGAACTTGCAGCAGGCCTTAGGAAACAGGAACTAGAGATGAGAACTAGGGAGGTTAGTACAACAGCAGACAAGCCAGGATGGCTTGTGGCAGAGACAGTAATGTCCAGGGTAGGAATTATGCTCGGCTCTGATTCAGAGCCAAAGCCCAACCTATAAAGGGCGGAGATCCAATCACAGGGGAAGGGTGTGGGAGCATTTCTCCAATGATAGGGCACAGGGCAGAATCTGCAATGAAAGGCAGCACATGTGCCCTTGATTGTCAGAGGAAGCTTGCAACTGCAGAGGTCTGCAAGGCTATAGTCAAAGCCAGGAGTGGATTCCTTACAGGAGCAGAGCAAATGCAGTTACCCGGCGTGCCCCCTGGTCAAGCAATCAGCAGTCAATGGCTTTGATAAAGCGCTCCATGCATGAAACGCGTTAGGGGATCCGCCAGGACTCTGCCGTTTGCTTTTTTTGGCTCTGCGCCGTTTTTTTCTACTTTTTGGAACCTCCGACTGTCCCAGCAGCTACCAGAGGTAAGAGGAGAGGGAGGGGAAGCGCTGAGGAACCGGGGACCAGAGGGGATCTGGTTAAACACTCCCCCTGGTGAAATTCCCAACGACCCCGCTTCGGGAACAACGTATACCACAGAGAATTTATATAATAAAAATGCAGGGTAACTATACACTGGCGACACACTTTATTTGAGCTCGGCTAGTCCCACGAATTCGGGTATACCCGGGTGTATTGAGGTTTGTGACTGTTTTCTGCCCGAGTGCATTGAGGTATTATCCAGGCAGGGATTGAAGCATTTTATTCCCGCTGGCTGCAATACTGCACAGTATATATATATATATATATACTGCATTACAATTCATGAATTTATGCCATCTGGTAGACACGCGAAGCATTGCAGCCTATTAAATCCTAATCATTATCATTTAAAAGATCAGCCGCCCGTCAGCCAGGCATGAACCCAGGCTGGGAAGACAAACGCAACGGGGCTTGTCAGAGGTGAGGAGCGGCGCATTCCAGGTATCTGCCAGGTACATACTGGGTATTTGCTCGAATAAAGTGTGTCGGTGCAGTACAACTTAACTCATCATAATGGCTTTAAACAATGCTATAAAACTCGGCAAACATATTGATAACAGAGGCAGCTTATCTTTAGCCGGCTGCTGAGACTCATAGGGGCGTGCCCCTAACTGATCATATGCCTTCTTAGTAGGAGGGCATCTATCTCGCTGACTTCTGTGAGGCTCTTCTTCAGGGTCGCCTACGGGGGAGAGTCTGTCATAGTCCTTGGGCCTTGCCCCATCTCTATGTGAGTACTCAGTTTCCGTAAAGTCTTTACTATGCACAAAACATGGACTCCTGGGATTCAATGGTCAGGTTGGTGAAGCCACGTGTGTAGGTACCTGAGGGGCAAGCCCATTACCCGGTGCTCCTTTGGGAGGTGCCCACCAGTCTCCATTGGAACCAGCAGAGGTTCCTTCCATGGGATCCTGATTGAACTCCACTTGTGGATAAAATTGCTATTCACAGCCCTCTGGCTCACTGGCCCTTATTATTGTCTCCGATTCGGGGTCACTGTCGTCTACTTGGGGAATGGTCAACAAGTGATTTCTGTGCCAGACCTTTACCCGGCCATTCACATCTCGTATACGGTAGACTGGGAGGCCTGGCATCTTGAACTCGACTTCAAAGGCTCTGTCGCACCACAGGTCGGCCAGCTTGTGTTTGCCGGGTATTCCGAGATTGCATAGGAGAACAGCGACTCCAGGCTTTAGTTCCCGATAATGGACCTTGTGGTCATACAGCCACTTGTTGCCGGCATTCAGCTGAGCTTAGGCTTTCTACGCTAATTGATATGCATGTTGTAAACTGGCTTGGAGTCGCTGAACGTACTTGAAAGGCGCCGTATTTGGTACCCCATCGGTAGATAGGTGTAGGCGGATATCCACAGGCAGTCGTGCCTCTCGCCCGAACATCATAAAATATGGAGTATACACTGTGGATCATGGTGGATGCATTATACGCGTGCACCAGAGCTTCAACATGCTTACTCCATTCGGTCTTTTGTGCACTATTTAAAGTGCCTAGCATATCGAGCAGTGTTCGATTGAACCTTTCGGGTAGGGCATCTCATTCAGGATGATATGGAGTGGTCCTAGACTTCTGGATGTTGAGTTAATGAAGCACCTCCTTGATAAGCTTGCTCTCAAAGTCTCTGCTTTGGTCGGAGTGCATCCAATTCGGTAGGCCATAATGAATGAAGTATTTCTTCCACAGCCCTTTGGCAACTGTGCGAGCCTTCTGGTACTTGGTCAGGAATGCTTGAGAGTAGCGAGTTTAGTGCTCTGTCACTACCAGGACATTGCCGATATCTTGTGAGTCAGGTTCGATGCACAAAAAGTCCATGCAGATGAGGTCCATGGGACCAGCTATTTTTAGATGGCCCATCGTGACTGCACGGGTGGGTAGTGTCTTTCACTGAACAAACCGCAGACATTTAAGGCAATACTGCTCTACAGCCTCCCGCATTTTTGGCCAAAAGATCCGATCTCTCATCATGTAGAGATCGTAGTACATGGCCCACCAGGCATTGATGCAGGACCAGTTGTCTCCTGTCAGGGTGATTATAGTATTTGACAATCCTGTAAAGGAGACCGCAGTCTACTGTCCCATTCTCTCATGATGACTGTAATGGCACCGGTACTGGCCCACTTCATCAGGGAAGGATTAATTTGTCGGACGGCCTGGCGTATAGTCTTAGGGCCTCATGCAGTAAGCGACGAAAATGTGAAATCGGCAAGCTTACCGATTAGCCATGTTATTGGCGATTTTCCCTCTCCGTATGCAGTAAGTGCCGAATCCCTTCAGAATCAAGCCGAAAACCATTCCGCCCACTCTCACGATGATTTGCCGATCACACACAGGTGTATCGGCGTGCATGGCGGGGTGCTGTTAGGTTCGCCAATCAAAAATCTTGCTGAATCAGGTGTAGCAAGCATGTATTGGATAGCGCGCCATATTTAAAGGCAACGTGTACTGTTAATCATTCTCTGTGTTGTTGGGAGTGAGAGACAGAGAGACGCACAGAGCTGGGTGATTTAATATTTGCATATTGACTGAGAGACTTGTGTATTGTGAGAGCTTTGTCCTTTGTTGTTTTGTTTACATCTTTGTCTTCTTTTCTATGTGGAAGTGTTTCGTGTGATTGGCTGTACATTTGTTTTCTGTTTTTTGTGAGTGCTGTAAGTATGCCTGCAAAGCGTGGGAAGAGTGATGCTGGTGTGAGTGGTAGTGCTACTCGTGCGAGTACGCATCGGAGTGAACGTACTGTTCAGGGGAGTGATGTTGCTAGGAGTGCGAGTGCTGTTGCTGGGAGTGCGAGTGCTGTTGCTGGGAGTGCGAGTGCTGTTGGTGGGAGTGGGAGTGCTGTTGCTGGTAGTGCAAGTGCTGTTGGTGGGAGTGGGAGTGCTGTTGCTGGGAGTGGGAGTGCTGTTGCTGGGAGTGTGAGTGCTGCTGGTGGCTCTGTTGCTGGTGCTGCTGGTGTGTCTGGTGGTGGGGTGCTTGCTGCTGAACGTCTTTTGGAGTCTCTTCCATTGGAACAAGGAGAGTCCAGTCAGCAGCAGGCAAGCTCTGAGCCTAAACGTGCTCGGAAGAAACATGTGGAGCATCCACGTAATCCTCGCTTCAATGACCAGGAAAATACAGCTCTTGTCACTGGGATTCTGGAGCACTATGACAGTCTGTATGGACATTTAGTAGGTAAGTGTACCTTTCCATTTATTCTTCAAATACATGTGATCCTAGGTCATGTGAGTTTTGTTAATATGCAAATATGGGTCCATAATATCTTTCAATGTTAATTATTGTGGAAACACATCTTTTTATCATGCGTTACAAGGACAAGAAAACTCAGGCGTTCAATTTGCAATAACTGCATACAATATTAATGCAAGCTTCCTTACATGTGTAGGTTTAGTAGTGAATGCTCATGTGCTTCACATATTACACCTAAAACAGCATGTTTGCTATCTCTTGGAACAGCTAGCAGTGTAGGAAACTGGTGGTTGTATTATTATGAATTAACGTCATATATTTTGTATGTATTTCAAGCGCGGACAAGTTCATCAAGCAAAAAAGAAATGTGGGACACAATAATAATTGGTGTAAATGCGTGTGGGAATCGTGTCAGGGACAAGATTAAATGTCGCAAGAGATTTGACGATATTAGGGCTAAATTAAAAAAGAAAATACAAGACCAACGCGTGCATGCTTCTGGCACTGGAGGTGGCCCGCCACCACAACGTCTGATCTTAACTCCATTGGAGGAGCTGCTTCGGGGAAAATTACTTCCCGTCGTCATGGAGGGTTTGGCCGGTGACAGGGACATCGGAATTTATCCCTCACAATTTCCACCAGGTGAGAAATCTTACTGTACTAGGCGTGTCGTTGCTTACAGTTATTTTACACATTTCCGCTGCTTTTTAAACTGTCTTCCCAATATAAGCATACCTACATCTATATATGTATATGTCTGTTTCTCTCTCTCTCTATATATATATATCAAAATACTGCTGCGGCCGAGTTTATTCGAGCATTTGCCCGTTCTCGGCCACAGCAGTAACCTGGCGCGCGCCGGAGGGTGCCGGGCGCGCGCCGAAGCAGCGGAGGAGCGCCCTCCGATCGGGGCGCTCTCCCTCCCGCTGCCGGGTCCGCCGGGTCCCTTGGAACCCCCTGCCGCCGTCCCCCACATCGCGGGACACCAGGGCTCCCTCGGGGAGCCCTGGACGTGCGTGCAGGGGGCGCAGGCACCCGATGACGCGTGACCGCGCATCGGTGATGCGCGGCACGCTGAGGGAGTGCGGCTAGCACGCCGGGGCAACCCCCGGCTTGCGGTTCTAGCCGTGCTTCAATAAAACATGTCGCCAGTGTATACAAATATGTTGTAGTCCTACTAAAAGCAGTAACTAATATACCACGTGGCATTGCGTGGTCATTTGCATGTGAATTCCCACAATGCTTTGCTGCAGTGGAAGCAATTTATGGTGGGCGAAGATGGGGAACAACAGGGTAGCACACATGTGTAAGACATGCTAATGAGAAAGTATTACTAGGTACTGGTGCAGAACATAAATATATATAATATTAATGTGTATATTATTTCTTTAACTCCTACAAACACGACATTACTGGCTATTCAAATCATGCATCGAATATATTGCATGCAACGGCCAACAAACATCACTTGCACTAACAAATGTCTTGTTGTTTATTAAAAGGTCCTTTTTTGCTTTATGTCATATACAGACAGCATAATGAGGCACACGTAGCATATGTTATGTCATTGTGTTCATAACTTGCACACTTCAGACGACTATTTTGCTCCTCTACCATTGTGTTAAAGCAGCTGCAATGAATATGTCATCACAGCATACACGTCAACAGAGGGGGTGGGGTTCAGCACACAGCCAAATTACAGGGTCATCTTACGGTCAACTTTGTTGACACCCTTTTCACCTGCTTGAAGTAATTGAAAGGTCTGGCTGATTACTGTTTTTGGGGGAGGGACTACCATTCTTACAACCTGACTAGCAAAACAGAAGGTAATCACAGTCATTTGAAAGATTAACTCTAGGTACTAATTCCCCCAACAAGTCATTAGTTATGAAACCGTACGTCACACATTCGTTCACTCACATCTATAGTTGAAGTGATATCAACACCACATTATCACACACTGCATGTGTTGTGTTGTTGAGTGGCAGCCACATTCAGGCGTGCCACAGCTTCTATTAATGTACCACACATATCCTCTACCAAAAACGATTCTTTTTCCAATATGAGCACCTTCATGATAACCATTGTGAATGTTCATCTCATGATAGTTATGTACATTATTATAGTGATTTGACTACACAACATATGCATTGTATGTACAAAATTAATAATTTTATCCTAACGCATTACTGCAGAAACATAGTATGTTGTATGTTACTGAACTCAAAAGTCCTAAGTACACAGGCATGTTCATTGTTATTACAACTATTTATGTTCACTTTCACACACACATTTTCGGTTAAGGAACTGATGCTGATGGTTAAGGAACTGATGCTGTTAGTTAGTCATAAATACTGAACATACAGTAACTCTATGTTCAATATTTACACATGTAAATTAACAACTGATGTTATTGTTATATATAGTTGCCCCTGGAGGACATGTGTCACCTGAGACGGAACAAGTGTCTTCACCTGGGTCATGCAGCTCATCACACCTGGAAGGAGAGTGTATGAGGTGGTGGACATATAATATGTTATGTTGTCATGTTCATTATTTGTTTTGCACATGTTCTTTAAATAGGATTACTTAGTGTCAGTGAAAATGAAGTTTTTTAAGACAACATGTATTGTGTTTGTGATGTTAAGTATCATGTAGGATTTGTGAGTTTTGAGCAACTTTTCATTCATTCTTATTTCATACTGAGTCCAAACATAATTCGTAAGTCAAGGTAGTTTTTAATGTGACGTTATAAAACGTATGGAAACATGTTAGGTGTTAGTTATCACAAAGTATAAATACATAGTAAAACAGCAGAGATTAACATGCCATTTCATAATGTGTACATTTATTTATAGCACATGATGATGATAATGATGATGCCGCCATAGACACAGAAATGCAATCAAGTGACCATGACGAGGTTCCCATTGAAAGAGTTACACAGGCAAATCGTCCATCAAGTAACACATACACTGGCGACACACTTTATTCGAGCTCGGCTAGTCCCACGAATTCGGGTATACCCGGGTGTATTGAGGTTTGTGACTGTTTTCTGCCCGAGTGCATTGAGGTATTATCCAGGCAGGGATTGAAGCATTTTATTCCCGCTGGCTGCAATACTGCACAGTATATATATATATATATATACTGCATTACAATTCATGAATTTATGCCATCTGGTAGACACGCGAAGCATTGCAGCCTATTAAATCCTAATCATTATCATTTAAAAGATCAGCCGCCCGTCAGCCAGGCATGAACCCAGGCTGGGAAGGCAAACGCAACGGGGCTTGTCAGAGGTGAGGAGCGGCGCATTCCAGGTATCTGCCAGGTACATACTGGGTATTTGCTCGAATAAAGTGTGTCGGTGCAATACGATGCAATATTAGCTTCTGAGGAAAAAATTGTTGAAGCAGAAAATATTCGCCATTCCGATCTGATGTCAGTGCACGAAAGGATGATATCACTTCAGGAAGAAACGATATCACAATTGTCACATCTCCATAGAGTGTTCATTGAAGTGCCTAAACAAATGCAAAAAATTAACACGTCATTAGAAGCAATAGTTGTATAGCTAACTCAAGCTAATCACTTGAGAATGACTACAGCAGCACATCCATTCAGCTTTACACCATCAGAGGATGGATGTTTACATGCTACTACTTTTTCACCCCAGTCATCTGATGTTCATTCCCCAGGTCGGGATGTTACCGGTAAAGTAGCTGAAAGTTCTCTGCATGTTCCTGACAACATCCTACCGCTGCCATCTGTAGAAATTCTGGAGCTGACACCTACAAAGGAGGCGCCAAAAACAAAAATGCACAAGCAGTTACTACTGCCCAGTTTTTGGACACAAACCAAAAAATCCAAACATGAAACGGACCAACCATCAGTTGTGCACTGTGTACCAACTTGGTCACATGTGTCAGTGGCCACAAGCCTTGCCCGTGAACAGTCACTGGCCACAAGCCCTGCCCGTGAACAGTCACTGGCCACAAGCCCTGCCCGTGAACAGTCACTGGCCACAAGGCCTGCCCGTGAACAGTCACTGCCCACAAGCCCTGCCCGTGAACAGTCACTGGCCACAAGCCCTGCTGTGAACAGTCACTGGCCACAAGCCCTGCCCGTGAACAGTCACTGGCCACAAGCCCTGCCCGTGAACAGTCACTGGCCACAAGCCCTGCCCGTGAAGTGCCACAGGCCACTCAAACTGGCTCTGTTGTGCCTAAAGTTGTAGCTAAACGAAAAAGAAAAATCCAAGAGACAACAAGCAGGCCTGTGACTCGCTCTCAAAAGGAAAAAAAATAATAAATGTTATAATTAAGTAAATATGTCTTTGGACTTGTTTTGTTGACTTCAGATTATCTAATGAATATTGTATGTATGCTGAAGACCTGTGTTTCCAAACATTCAAGTATGTCCTTGTACACGTGAAGTTTTGGAAATGTTAACAGTCCTAATGAATGAATACTGTTATTAATATTTATGTATTAATCATCTGTTCAGTAATGGTCCAACATGACCCAGTTGCTATGTTTATAGAAGCTGCCATTGACTTACCTGCAAAACATTGTATTTGGGTGTGTTTGATAGTTATTTGATGTAATCATTGCATGTTAATATTATTCACATGCAATTAAAAACAAACATCTATTTAACTGCTAACATCTTTATTGTCCGTGTACAGCAGGATTAAGTGTAAAATATTACTTACCTTCACCTTGCTTGAACATTCGTAATGTTGTCCTTTCATCATGTATGAGTACTGGTTTCAAGAACATATCTGTGAATGTTTAGTAATATATATGTAGTATGTATGGATATATGTACACACACACAGTGTATATATATCTATATACATATATATCTATATAGATATATATACATATTATTTTAAATCTAAACTGGTATAGATGTATTTTCTGAAAACATAGACGTCATGCTTCCTTGTGAAAACACAGTATTATAATAATACAGGCCTAATGTTTGTGAAATATACTTACTGTGAGCCTATAACAGTATGGGCCTAAAATAATTATTATTCACATAATTCACTCATGTTTATCACCATTTAAATAGGTTTCATACAAGGCCTACTTACTGCCATCAATATGTTCTGTGTAGAACTGGATTACATAGATATATTATTGGTTGTAACACTACAGTCCTTCTAAACTCAAAAAAGACCTTGTTTGATGGTAAATCACAATTGCACACAGGTGAATGTAATAGGCCATCAAACATAGTAACCCTGTAATATTTTAACCTTTAAATAAATGTGAACAATATAAAAATCCCTCTTTACATATAAGCCCTTAAATATTGTAATATACACACATGTAAAGGTTGGTTTTAGAGACATATACATATGTATATTGTACTATATATATATGTATGTGTTTATGAGATATATATATATATATATATATATATATATATATATATATATCTACATATACACACGTAGTTAAACTCTGTGATGCAGACAGGGAGTTAACCAGACAGAAAGATACACAGTCAAATGTAGCAAAAAAAACAGACAAAAACATTTGCAGGTGTGTATATCTCATTATATGTCTGTGTAAGCACTATTTTCATAATGCCAACACTGTTTATTTCCTCACCCACATTGTTTTTTAATTAAAATTCTACACTTGTTTTGAGAAAGTAGATAAAAAAAGCTTAATGTGCCTTTCACAGTGAAATGGCAATCAGAAACCACAAATGTCTGGCAATTATTTCTACACTATCGAATTGGTGTTTGGAAAAAGGAGTGAAAGATGTAACTTTTATCCTGACCTTGAATTGAAACACACAAAATAGATAACATTGAAATAGTTTCACATTATGAACACAGAACATAGACGTACACTCACATTATTTCTGAAGCTGCAATGGGTGAGGATTTAATTCTGAACAGCCATCCACACAAAGGGTATAAAATTATGATTGCGGAGGCTATCATATCAACTGCGGAAAACAAAGCCAACATGGGCCAGATCTATGATTTGATTAGAACAAAGTATCCTTATTACCAAGAACCTGGGCGGGCTCGAAATTTTAAATCCTCTGTAAGATTCACTTTATCAACTAATGAATGTTTTGAACGTGTGCAGGATAACCTACATGAAAGGTATGGTTTTTGGCAGATTGCACCGCAATTTAAAATCACCATGGAACACGGCACATATCTTCTGATAAATATCATATTTATTCCTAATAACAATAGCAATGGATCCGCTACTACTGTTCAATGTGAATCGATACCTGCTGCAATATCTTTACCCTCCATTCCTGAAACACACATTCTACAAGAACATAACTACTATGATTTTTTACCAAGCCTTTCTGCTGCAAACGCATTCGAATGGGTACCCGAAGAAATGAACGTACCTCCGGACCAATTGTTTGAAGAAGGCAGTGGCGATTCTTATGAGCGCCTCATGGAGGAGATGTGTGTCATACAGGATTCAGCGGTTGGGTCAACCATGGATGCAAATGCATTGTCTTTCTGGAGCGACCAGTTGCAGGCAGACGAAGTGTTACTTCTACAAGAATGGTAAATATAAAAATCGTTATGCGTTGACCCACCGTTAAAAGTTTATTTTTTTCTAACCACCATTTTCACTTTAAATGCGTGGATAGTGCGTAACATTGCAGACTGCATAACATGTAGCGATCACAAACACATTGTTTCCTATTACAATAAAGTAGAACCAGAAAGATTAGTACACATTGCTCACGGAATAAATATACCTACTTTCCTATCTCTTAAAACATATAATAGCAATATGTTACCATAACTGTAACACACACCTGTTTGTTTATCATGCAACATCTAAAAAAAAAACGGGTCGGCCACGTATGACGTGGGACCCTTGTCATGTGCCAAGGCGTCCTTAAAAAGGATTACGGATGTAAGGCCCGCCCCCAACTGACGTGCGCGCGTCAAAGGCTATTGGCTGTGTCGGTTTGTTATAGTTACGGTCACTGCACTGTGTTATGCGCGCGCGTCTGTGTTTGTGGGCGTGCACTGAGCGTTAGGCCAATGTTCATTCTGTGGGAGGACTGTTTGCGTGCACTTCACGCTGCCTTAACATGACGTCAGACGTATTGGATTCGATCATTGTGTGATCGGACGTTGTTTCAGTCCACACACGTCTGTTTAAAAACATTATAGAAGTATGCGTTTAGAACGAATGTATTTTGGCCTTCATTGGATTTAAAATAAATATTATATGGTTCATGGTAGTTACAACATGTATTGAACGCACAACGTATGCATTGTTTAGCGCATGCGCTAACACTTTGTCGACCCAATCGTGAAGTGCGTGCGCACACTAAGATGTGCGCGCACATTATTATGTATACAGGCAACGTAAAGTTCATATACATAGTTATGCGTGCTACGAAATGAACAAAAGGATACATAATGATGTATACTTGTAAACTTGTACTTCTAACATATAAGTGACTGACGTGTGTACAGTATATACACAATCATATAGAGATGTGTAATGCGTTGTCACGGATACATATATATTAAGGTGCCATCTTTGACCATCATGTGTTTGCTGTATTTCAGAGATGTCGGGGAAGATTCAATCGGATCAATGTATGATTTCTGAAGAGTCTAACGTTATATGAGATGATTGTGAGGAGGAGCCACCGACTACTATACTACATATGGAACTAATTTTATATTGCTTGCAGCGCTTATTAACAAACAATTAAAAATGTGATACCATTATGCCTATATTGCATAAGCACTTAATTAACATAATGATGTTGCTAAACAGTGCAGGTAGAAAATTTATTGAGTGTTCTTTAATTAGTATTAACATTATATGCCATGGTGTGTTTTATATATAACAACCATTCCCACTCTGCAAACACATTTGTGTATTCTATTGTGTAATGGAACGTATGACTGTCGAAACTATGTAAAGGACACTTACAACCAACTAGCCATTTCATGTAAAAAATCGCTTGTAAAATGGGTATGTTGATAAAATGGTTTGGGACTGGTGCAAATAATGTTATTGGCAAGATGTTGTGGTCACCTACAATGCATGATGTTATGAATATTACGTCAACATCATGTAATCAAGTATGTTTATGTGTATATTTCATGTACCAAACTAACTATAGTTTACTGTGTTTATTAAACGTTCAACACACACATAGTACAGTCAATATGATGATATAAGCTACCATAATAAACCTGCTGTTATCATTTGTCGGTGTTATACATGCATCATACACAAATTGATACAGACACAAACAGTTGTCTTAAAAAGTGTGCCTATGCTAATGTGCACGTGATTGATGTTTATATTTTGATAATACTTGTTAATTATCATTATGATAATGATGAAGTGACGTCAATGACATTCCAAATATATTAACAACATTGTCATTGTGGGAAATTATTAATGCAAAATTACAGTAACATTTGTGACACAATTGTGTTTTTGTTTACAGTTTGACACTTGTTACATGTAGGTCACATCAACACACATGTGTGACTTATACATACACATGTGACAATGTTTAATTAATGTTGACAAATAATTAATAGCATTAATAATCACCTACATTGCAAAATATAAGATGCACAACGCATTGTTGTGATTACAGGCATTCATGCATGGAGTGTTATGATCAGTCAATTGCATCCGTGATTAATGACCTCCCGTAAGTAAAAAAATATCAACATTTATCCCCTTCTCTCCAACCACCTCTATATTACATTAATGGAATTTATAAGGGAACATACATTAAATGTGATGAAATGGGAGTAATCATTTTATAATACAATGCACATGAAACCTCAATAGTAGCTAAATGCATGTACATGATACAGAAACTACATGTATGTAACATTTATCGTTGTAAGGTTAAAACTGTCTTCTGGAATTGATAAGGTTAAAAAGAATACGCTGGCCTTGCTATTTTCACGGGAGGCTATCGTAAATAGCTGCAGACCAACTGTTCAATGCCTGTCAAAATATTGTTAAAACAGAGGATAGGGTTGCCTTATAAGTCACCATTGTATATGTCTCTTGCTCAGCAGTTAAATGTTTTAAGCTCTACAGAAAAGGCATTATGTGAAGGATACATGTAAATTTAGATGTGTACCCATATTTGTAACAGATGACAACTGTATTTTTGTCCCTGCCTTGTGTATAAATACCTGCTTGTGAACCATTAAAATTTAGTTGTGACAATTCAACCACTAGCTTCCTTGAATTTTCACAGCTCCGAGCTCGTATATGCTACGCTAATTGAAAGCATCCCATATCTGTTGCGTTTCAGTAGCTCCCGGGAGAAAAGGTTTTGCTTGCCCTAGAAGGACCTGATCTGTAGAGATCTAACAGTTTTGGTGACAGAAGTGGAATTTCGCACAGGAAAAAGGGTGAGTAAAGATTCTTTTTATTTGTTTCTCACCTTTTCCTCTGCGAAACTAAACAACCTAAATTTATAAGGGCAAAAGAACATAAGGTGAGAGTCCTTATTGTTTAATCGTGGGTAAGTCCCTTTAATCAAGGGTAAGTCCCCGATTTATGTAACAAAGGGTGAGAGTCCCTTTGGTTTTATCGAGGGTAAGTCTGTGATTAATGTAACAAAGGGTGGGTCCCTATTGTTTAATCAAGTGTACAGTAAGTCCCTGATAAGTAAAACGGACAGTATATGATTTCAAATAGCGTGGCAATTTAAGTTAAGTTAAGTTAAAATTGTTTAAAGTTAAGTTAACATAAGGATTGTTTAATGTTAAGTTAAGGTATTGTTTAAAGTTAAGTTAATAATTGTTTATTAATACGTGTGCATAAAGTGTTAAGATTTCTTTCCTGTATAAACTCATTATGGGCACTAACATTTTGTCATCTAATGAACTTACACTAACCTGTCAGCCCTCTCCCTCACTGTCCGTGGCAAAATCAGCTGTCTCTCTCTCTCGCCTGTATGTATTGTAATAAGCAGCTGCAAGTAGCCCCCACCTTTTTTCCTCCAGCTATTTTTACACAGGCATAGGAATGTAACAAAATCGTGAATCGCAGCATGCCTCTTAGGAAAAACGAACATGCAAACTCAAATTATTTGTGCAACATTAACTGAGTATGAGTATATATTAAGTTTAAATTAATAATATTTTCCTGTCTGAATTGAAAAGTGGAAAACAAGAGTATAACAGGTATAGGTTTCTTTTTCCCTCAGAATGTTTTATTTTTAAGTATGGATATGGTAAAAAAAAAAAAAAGGTTGATTGATTGAGTAATCCCTGTATGTGTGCTTGTAAGAATCTGGGTGAATTCTATCTATGTCAAAGTGTTATTTGCATTGAATAATAAGAATACCGGTGTATTGTATGTATACAAAATGACTATTCAGGACTTGCAAATGATTCTAAAATAAGAATATAATTAATTGCTCATGTTGAAATTTAATTTCTAAAAGGTGTACACCACCACTATAATATAAACTAATTTACACTGGGCAGAGGAAAGTTTTGGGTATCTGTGGAGAAAAATAATAAAGAAAGGATGAATTATTTTTGTAAACAGTCCAGTCACTGGAATAATAAGGATGTTTATCGTACTGGCCAGGCGATTTATTTCCTTAACCAGAATTATAATTCTTTTCCTCTAAATCTCCACAGATTAAATCAGGTGAATAAGTTATATAGTATAACAGGCGAAATATATTCTAGACACAAAGCTAACTAGAAGCTCAGCATTTTAAAAATTAGTTAAAAAAAAAAAAATAAGTTAATAATGATATGAAGAAAAAAAAAAAAAAAGGATATCTTTATTAATTTATTCTGCAGAATCAAACTGTTTTGTTTTCCTATTTATTAAAATAGGTGAGAAAATATGTGTCTGTTATTTTTTGTAAAAACTGGTTGAATGTGTGAAAGAAGCGTAAAATTCTGTTTGTTTTGTATCTGCGCTCTGTGCTCTTTTTGTGTATAACCAGTAACTAAACTATCTAAAAGTATATGTTAAAGCCTACAATTTTCTGTTTAACAAAGATCCAGTTTTAAGTTTTGAATACCAGAAACATTGTCGGGCTGTGTGAAGAGCTGCATATTTCAAGCTGTCCCAAATTGTATTGCAGTAACCAGTAATTAACCATTTTTTCTGTTACAAGGTTTTGGCAGGAAGCCCAGAGAGTTATTTGAGCTTGTTATATGGCTTGAAATGGAAAAAGGTGTAAATTGATTAATATAGAGTTCCAATAAACAGAGGACAGTAACCCAAAATGAGCACTCTAAACACCTGGTGGGTGGGTAACGAAGTGGTTAAAACTTAAATCTTTAATATCCGTGTAAAATAATGGGGATTAAAACAAATATTAAACGCTCAGATCCTATAGTATGAACACAATGTAATGTTCTGGATCACTGATGAACTGCATCGAATCACTAGTGTATTGCAGTGGGAACAGGTGGATAAAGTAACCACTAGTCCAATGTAATCAGCACAGAAACTCTAGTGCTGAGCCATGTATAAGTGTGCAGACCCCGAAATAGCAGTAAAGCAACGTACAAGGAAAGCGGCCCCTGACCAGGTCTGCCAGTATACTAATAATAATAATAATAGCATGTTCTTCTATAGTGCTGCTGGTTGTGCGCAGCGCTTTGCGGAGACATTTTTGCAGGCACGGGTCCCTGCCCCGTGGAGCTTACAGTCTACGTTTTTGGTGCCTGAGGCACAGGGAGATGGAGTGACATGCCCGGAGTCTCGGGGAGCCGACACTGGGAGTTGAACCAGGCTCCCCTGCTTCAAGCTCTCAGTGCCAGTCGGTGTCGTTGCTCACTGAGCCGCTCTGTCTCATATACTAGAGGATTCTCTATGGAATTATTTTTCTGCAAAGTTGATCAAATATTTAATATTTTATCATTTTTAACCATCTTTTTCTCTCAAATGTGTCCCACCTTTAAATCTGTGTCTATAAGTTTTTATGCTACAGGTTGTTCTTTCAGCAAATCAGATGCTATTTTGTGTTCTAAAAGTTTCTGTCAGAAGACTATAGCAGATTATATTTATATTCAGTAGGGTTCTTTTGAGATTTTTTTATGAAAATTTTATACCCAAAGGTTTTAGGTTACTTTTGCTATACATCAAGCAATTCCATTAAGGTTATGCTTTAAATGCTGTTATCCTTTATATGATATTGTTCACATGTAATACAAGTGAACAAAAGGAGGGTGTTATTGCTGTTATTATTGCTGGCTGCCCCTGAAACCATATGGCAAGGGCTGAGAGTGTCAGCTTTTGGCTCTTGGGTATAATTGTAACAGATTTTCTGGCCTGACCCACCCAATCTCATATTGGCCCCTGTGGTCTAAGCAGCCCCCATTAGTGTAGTGTCTGGTGGTGCACCTGTTGGCAACAGGACTCCTGAGTCTCCCGCATGATGGTGTGTGGGGACTGCCAACCCAGACAGGCAGCTGAGGTACTGTACTTGAGTCGTACCTATATCCAGTGCAGCGCCTCCATCTCATCAGGATCCCAGCGTCCGCTTGTGGATGGTCCTGGTGAGGTACTCCTCTGTGGTGCACCCCTCGGTGCAATCACTCCCATCCTTACATAGGGCACCTCACCAGTGTGTGAGGGCAAACCTCCATAATTACTGCTGGCATGCCCATAACTTACCAGGCCTTACTGTCAGCAGGAGAGATGACTGTAGCCATTTTACAGCATGGTTACATAATATTGTACCTTACTAGGTTGCCTGTAATTTTTCCTTTTTATACCCCCACATGGGTATAAACTAGAAACTGTGGATGTAGGCTTAACTGTGTAAGCCCAGTGGGCTAGTTAATGCATTCTCTGTGTATTCCCTTTGCCTCATGGGCCTGCAGCTGTCTGTGCAAACTTATAAGTGGATTGCCTTGTATGGGTGGCCCCTTATGAGAAATAGCTGCACAGAATATGCTTATGAGAACAGAGTCTCCTGGCACATGAGGGGAAAGGGAGGTGATATTTTGGCGTGTCTTGTCTGCCAAGCAAAGTATTCTCAGCTGGTATCTTAGAGAAGAGAAGGTTTTAGAACCCCACATGATAGGTGCAAATAGTGGAGTGCAAGCTCTTGTGTCTACATGTTTGTTTTATGAGTTCTAAACCTGCAATGCATTGTGTTTGTCCTGTGATTTAAACCCAGGTTGGTGAATTGGCATGTGAATTACATGTGAATAAGCATTCCAATGCCCCAGCTCAGATATGGAGTGCCTGAAAGTGAACTGACCTTGTTATTTTCTATGTCATATTCCCTTAGCGGAACTGTGAAATTTCTTGTGTGTCAGTTTTAGGAGGATATTTGGGTGGAAATATAATTATTTTGGTTGCAGGAGTTGTGGGGCCAAAGTGCTGGTAGTCACTTAATTTTCCCCAGCAAGCAGGCATGATTTGACGGAACGCAGTGTGAATTACACCAGGGCCTCCCTGTGCCCCCAGACTCCTGGATTTCGAGTCCAAATCTCCCCAAGTTATTTTCCTAATAAGTATAAGGTTCCCCAAAGTATATTCTCTGTTTCTTGTGTTTGTGTTTTCAAGGTCTTATCCAAATGAACCACCATTTATTTTTCTGCCTGTTTAGCCTTGTGATTGATCCCTTAAATATAAAGGTGTATTTGGCTTAGCCTAATGTGACAATCAGATATAATTTTCTCTCATGGGAAGACCAATGGTCACCCTAGGTACCTTGTAGATTTGATGTTGTATGATTATGTTCTAAAACAGACGATATTAATCAGCATCTATTGTGTGAAACTAATGCAATTGTCTGAGTGTCTCATGTCCAGGTGCAGTCCTTCCAATTAGATGAAGATAAAGGTGACGCAAAAGCGCTTTTCATCTAAAGTGGAGAGGCCTATTCCAGATTCTACCCAATCAGAGTATTTTTCCTGGATCCATGTTACACAAGTGCACCCACAGTCGCTTCAAAATTAAACCTCAACAAAGAAGGGATGGCCTAAAGACACAGCCGTTCTCAGTTGGTGTTTTGGTTCATAAGAAAACCCGGCACTAACCAAAAAAAAAAAAGGAGAAAAAGTTCATAGGAAGAAAAATCGGACCTCAACATATGAACTTTGAACTTTTTAATAACCTTTCTTTTTACAGGTTTTATTATTTTAATTACAATGTTTATTCTATTAGGTTTATATACTGTAAGTGGTGTCCACATAAAGACGATAGGGTAGTAACAAGAATATTTTGTTATATAATGGAATCCTGGTAAACAAAGCCCACATCTTGGGTGCAATCTATACCAATGTACTATACATACCCAATAAATTGCACCCCAGGAACACGAGAGTTATATTTAACCCCTTGGAAAAAGACAAGATGCTATAAGATATTTGTAGAACTATATATATATGAAATTGATTATGAAGGGAGTAGAAATACAAGTTTACCCTAGGGAAATTATTGACTCTGTGATAGAAGGATAGATAAATTATTATCCTGCAACTAGACCAGGTTATGTTATTTGGGAAAGTGGTTCCAGTGTTTGAAGGTAGAGATGAGGGTTGGGATTTGTTGGGACTTGGTGGTTAGATTATTTCGCTGGGAGCGAAGCTAGTGGATGTTTTTGTATGTGTGTCTGTCCTACTCATTACTCTCTGTGTTATGAACAGCAAAACTTTGGTCCTGAAGTGCGTTGCAACCCCCCCACCGATGCTATGTCTTTTTTTGGTGATGAAGATGTCAGCAGTCCCCCAGAAGAAGAGAAAGAAAAAGAAATCAACCGGGCCAATACAATGGCCAGAAAGGAATCAAGTTATGTACTATGGGACTATTTTTTTGGTCCGGCAGGACTATGATATGGTTAACTGTTCTTTAAAAAGACTGTCTCTAAAGGAAGAGGGGGCTGAGAAGATTGGAAAAATGGAAGGTGGGGAGGTCACCCAAGGGCGTGTGTCAACCACAAGGAAAGGATCACAAGTCAACCATTTTGCCTATGGCAGCCATTTTGTCTGTTCCGATATTCTGAGTAAATGTAGTATGTAAGATGTATGTGTTGGGCAGTCGCTCCTAGGAAATATTAACCCACACCAACCCCCACTTATGCTCAGAAATAGAATTTAAATAATGTTCATCATACCTAAGCAAAGAATACGAAATTGAAAGGCATTAATTATTAAAAATAGCTCAGTTAAGAGAGTAGTGGGAAGTCTAATACCCTGTTAGGAATGTATGATTTATATGCGAAAGGGGATTTTTCAGTAGTCAATATAAATGTTGTTTTTCACGATACTAAAAGACGCTATTTTTAAGGTTCAGCAATAGATAAGGACAGTAGTTTTGCAAAATTGTATGGCATTGGGTTATCTGATGGCAGCACAAGGAGGGGTTTGTAAATTAGTGGGTAAAGAATGCCGTTCTTATATTGACACCCAATCAAAAAGTTTACACCATGATATGGATACTCTAGCAGAAATTTAATCTAGAATGCGAGAGGAAACAAAAGAGTTTGATTTTACATTTGGCCTTGAAAATTGGCTCGATGTATTGGGAATTAAATTCTTTTCGGAATTAGGATAATCGCAGGTTTATTACTCTGTGTGTATGAATTAATCTAGATGGCTAAAAGTGTAATCAGCTCTATTTTTTGCCAAAGAAAGATGTTTCTGCTTCTAGCTCGACCATTATGTATATACCTCCCACAAAGAGAGCGAGAAATACCAATAGTCTTGGTACTCGTCAACCACCCATATGTTCATCTCTGACGAGATACCTAAAAGAGATAGGTTTCTGCAGGCACATGGTCTCTTGGAGGTTTCTTCCTTGGAGTTTTTCCTCTCCTGAGTGGTTTGCAGAAGAATAAATGGGACTGGTCAATTGGTTTGTTCTTTCAGAACAAAAGGAGGGGATGTAAGGTTAAAACTGTCTTCTGGAATTGATAAGGTTAAAAAGAATACGCTGGCCTTGCTATTTTCACGGGAGGCTATCGTAAATAGCTGCAGACCAACTGTTCAATGCCTGTCAAAATATTGTTAAAACAGAGGATAGGGTTGCCTTATAAGTCACCATTGTATATGTCTCTTGCTCAGCAGTTAAATGTTTTAAGCTCTACAGAAAAGGCATTATGTGAAGGATACATGTAAATTTAGATGTGTACCCATATTTGTAACAGATGACAACTGTATTTTTGTCCCTGCCTTGTGTATAAATACCTGCTTGTGAACCATTAAAATTTAGTTGTGACAATTCAACCACTAGCTTCCTTGAATTTTCACAGCTCCGAGCTCGTATATGCTACGCTAATTGAAAGCATCCCATATCTGTTGCGTTTCAGTAGCTCCCGGGAGAAAAGGTTTTGCTTGCCCTAGAAGGACCTGATCTGTAGAGATCTAACAATCGTTTACCAATATGTTGGGTTTTTACTTCAATTAATTATACGAATATTGAGGTAGGCACATCTTATGACAGATGTCAGTAAATATACATACCATGATCAGTCATACTGGAGATATACCTATAATATAATGGAACAATATATAAATTGCAAACATTGACATGCCATCTTCAGTACCGTAAGCCAGCGGTTCGCAAACTGGGGGGCGTGCCCCCCTGGGGCGGCGCAAGATTGTTTAGGGGGGGCGCAGGAAGCAGCGGCGATTTTGCCAGGAGCAGAGGGAAAAAAGCCGTCTGCAGCTGCAATTTTTCTTTTGGCCATTAGGTGGCGCTGTGCTGCGCTGTGCTACAGTACACAGCAGCATCTCGTTGCTTCCTGCATCAGCGTGTGTGACATGGGGAGAGGGGGTGAGTGAGACTGGCACATGGGGGAGTGAGACTGGCACATGGGGGAGTGAGACTGGCACATGGGGGAGTGAGACTGGGACATGGGGGAGTGAGACTGGCACATGGGGGAGTGAGACTGGGACATGGGGGGGGTGAGACTGGGACATGGGGGGGTGAGACTGGGACATGGGGGAGAGAGACGGACATGGGGGAGTGAGACTGGGACATGGGTGAGTGAGACTGGGACATGGGGGAGTGAGACTGGGACATGAGGGAGTGAGACTGGGACATGGGGGAGTGAGACTGGCACATGGGGGAGTGAGACTGGGACATGGGGGGGAGTGAGACTGGGACATGGGGGAGTGAGACTGGGACATGGGGGAGTGAGACTGGGACATGGGGGGGAGTGAGACTGGCACATGGGGGAGTGGGACTGGGACATGGGTGAGTGAGACTGGCACATGGGGTGAGTGAGACTGGGACATGGGGGAGTGAGACTGGCACATGGGGGAGTGAGACTGGCACATAGGGGGAGTGAGACTGGGACATGGGGGGGTGAGACTGGGACATGGGGGGGGTGAGACTGGGACATGGGGGGGAGTGAGACTGGGACATGGGGGGGAGTGAGGCTGGGACATGGGGGAGTGAGACTGGCACATGGGGGAGTGAGACTGGCACATGGGGGGGGGAGTGAGACTGGGACATGGGGGGGGAGTGAGACTGGGACATGGGGGGGGGAGTGTGAGACTGAGGCATGGGGAGGGTGTGAGTGACATGAGGGGGGTGAGAGTGTGAGATGGGGAGGGGGGTGAGAGTGAGTGTGACATGGGGAGGGGGGGGTGAAAGAGCTACATGGGGATGGAGATGAGAGAGACATTGGTGGGAGGGAGGGAGACACTGGCAGGAGGGAGAGAGACACACAATGGCTGGAGGGAGAGTGTGAGAGAGACACCGGGTGGAGGGAGAAACAATAGCTGGTTGGAGAGTGCAAGAGAGACACTGGGGGGAGGGAGAGGCAATGGCTGGAAGGAGAGTGAGAGACAATGGAGGGAGGGAGACACTAGGGGGAGGGAGAAAGAGAGAGAGACACACAGGGGGAGGGAAAGAGAGTGGGGGGAGACACTGAGGGGAGGGATAGAGAGGGACTGGAGGGGGAGTGAGAAATACAGGGAGTTGGAGAGACTGGAAAAGGAGTGTGAGACTGGAAGAGGGGAGAGAGTGAGAGACAATGGGGGGAGGGAGAAAGAGACACACACTGGGGGGAGGGAAAGAGAGTGGGGGGGGAGGGGGAGACACTGAGGGGAGGAATAGAGAGGGACTGGAGGGGGAGTGAGAAATACAGGGAGAGACTGGAAGAGGTTAGAGAGGTCCTCAGGTGTTCTAATGTGGCGGGAAGAGAGAGATTAATAATACAGCAGAAATGGGAACGCTATTAGACAAATATTATAATATTTATTTTTAAGTTATGTAATTTGTGCTATAAATACTTTTTTTGTAGACGCGTGGCGGGGGCGTTACAAAGCTGGTTCGCCCTCAATGGCTGAACCAGCTCACGTGCGCTGACGTCATGTGATTTTGATTACATCAGGCAGGGGGGGCCCGAGAAATTTCATGGATGAAAAGGGGGGCTCGGCATAAAAAGTTTGCTCACCCCTGCCGTAAGCAACACAGCAAAGTGTGTATTTGGTGTTAAATGTGCAACACCATGTATATTTTATCACATTCAAAATGTAAACCTGCCTGGTGTACACATCATATGGATGTACATGTTACACTGCAACAATAACATTGTATGTAACCATACTGCAAGAATGAATGACTATGGCCATACTATGTGTATTGTGTTTGCATAAGGAACAAAACAATGCTAAAATATTACTGATTTGTTACACCAGTTGTATTAACATACACACAACTAATTTACAATGGAAGAGGGATTATATAACCTGTGCAACAATAACATACCGGTGCCACATCCCTTTGTGCACACAGCAGAGAAAAGAAAGGTGTGCAACCCATATTCATCTGTGTCCTAACAGAAGGTTATATAAAATAAAATTATTGTTAATATATTATAATTAATATATAAAAGTAGTACTAGGAACATATATGTATGTACTTACAAGAAAAAAACGAATGTATGAGATTCTGGCGTGTCTGGCCACCACTTGCTGTTTGTTCATTTTCATCAGCGAAATGGGTGGGATGCTCCTCTACCAAAGGCTCAGCTAGGTCTGATTGTACATTGTGTCTGAGTGCCACATTGTGCAAAATGCAACAGGCAAGGATAATATCTGACACTTTTTGTGGCTTGTATTGAAGAGCTCCACCTGTTCTGTCCAGACACCTAAATCTGGTCTTGAGTAGGCCAAATGTCCTCTCTATAACAGATCTTGTAGATATATGGGCTGCATTATACCTCTCCTCTGCTTCAGTTTGAGGGTTTAGCACCGGAGTCAAGAGCCACGGCCTAATTCCGTATCCTGAGTCACCTATAATCAATGGAGCACACATAAGCTTACATTAGTTATAAGATTCTACAATGAAAACATTCGTAAACAAAGATGTGTTTTGTGTTACAACATCCAAATATGTACTCACCCAGCAGCCAACCATGTTCAAAATGTCCCTCTTCGAAAGCATGGAAGACTGAAGAGTTCCTCAGGATAGAGGAATCGTGACTGGAACCAGGGAATTTGGGTACCACATGCATTATCCTCATCGTGGCATCACATACCACCTGTACATTCAGTGAATGGTAGTACTTACGATTACGGTAAACATGCTCACTCTGACTAGGTGCAATCAAAGCAACATGTGTGCAATCGATTGCACCCAGCACACATGGTATCCCTGCTATATTATAAAAGCCATTCCTGACTTCCAGCCACTCTGTCGCCTCTGTAGGAAAATGAATATAATTCCTAGCGCGTCTATTGAGTGCATAGAGAAACTGGGTAAAGGCCCGCGAGAATGTAGATTGCGAGACCCCGCCCACTATGCCCACAGTTGTCTGGAATGACGCGGAAGCAAGATAATGTAATGAGCACAGCATTTTAACAAGCCCAGGGACTGCACGACCTCTGGCTGTCAAAAAATCTAAATCTCCCCTTATCTCTTCATAAAGAGATAAGATTGCTGCTGAACTCAAACAATAGCGACTGACTATCTCCTCCTCATATAATAATATAACTCTAATGCATGTAACACTTCTGAACGCAACAGTCAGTCATGTAAATAGACCAAAAGCCTGAGATTGACGTGGAAAATGTTTGCTGCAACATGTGTAATTAGCCATGTTATTGTCACATGTTCACAACAATGAATTCTCGTGTGCATATGCATACATTTATGTAATGAGGATTGTTGCTATAGAATCAGTTTGAAAGGTGTCACAATGATTAATTACTGTACATGTGTGTATAAGTTAGGTTGAAGTGCTTGTAATGCAACGGTTACAATGTGAACATGCAATGTGATTGAGTGTCCAATAAGTGACGTCATGAAAAAAGGGAGGACCCAAAGTATATGTAAACATGAGAAGAAAGATGTACATGAACGTTTAAAGATGCGTTACACATTACAAGCATTGTGTAATGTAAAGCAACATGAATATAGGGTGGATGTGTTAGATGTGTGACATGTGTAACATCATATAAAGAGTTGTCGCTCAGTTCAGTATAATGTGTGATATGATGTGAGGTTCTCCTTTAAGAGTTGAGTATAGGATTTTCCCTTGACACATCATCACATGATGAGTAATGTGACACGCAAATGATGAAAACATATAAAAGTACAATGTAAATCAAATAATATTCGTCAGGTGTGACACAATGCAGTGAATGCCCCCCACACTGTAATGCTAATCACATTTGTATTGTGAGCAATGGAACGTAAACAGTACTATAATGTTATACGTCCCCGCTCCATTGACTCCATTGATGTACAGATGGTTTTTTTTTTCTAAGTGCCGTTCCGGCAGCCTTAGCGATCGTTCTCCCCTCCAACTTGCCAACTTTAGTTGGCGGGAGAAATTGGCCATAAAGTCTCAATTTCTTAGTGCCGATCAGCCCCGATAAGCTGATTTTGCTACTTGAATCCAGCCGAATTAAAAAAGTGGCGATAAGTGCCGAAAACAGGCTTATCGGCAGCAGACTGGCCATAACAAAATTATCGGCTACGAAACCTGCCGAAATCAAGCACATATCGGCGCTTACTGAATCTCAAACCCAATTTTGGCTATAAAATGGAGAAAAAACCCTTATCAACGCTTACTGCATAGAGCCCTTAGTCACCGAATAACTCTCCTGTAGAGCACCATTTCTTTCCACGTGAGGATATAATCTGGAGGAACAGACATGCCTTCTAGATGACGGTTAGCAGTGGGAAATGCTGAGGGCTGGCATCCCAGGGAATCAGCGACCCACAATTCAGAGAACGCAATCTTGTCTTCTACTACGGCAGCCGTGGAGCACATAACCCGCACTCCAGGACCAGGGATTTCCTCCCACAGATCTTTATCTTGGGGGGTGCTCAACCCCCGTCTTCTTGAGAGAGCATTGGCTCCGATGTTTAGAGGCCCTGGTTTATATTTTAGGGTGAACTGATAGTTGGACAGTGCTGCTAGCCATTGGTGGCTGGTGACATCCAGCTAAGCTGACGTTAGACTATAAATCAGGGGATTGTTATTCATCCTAACCTCAAAGGGGACTCCGTATAGGTAATCATGGAGCTTCTCAACCACTGTCCATTTAAGGGCGGGGAACTCTATATTGTGGTCTGGGTAGTTGTGTTCACTGGGAGTCAAGCTGCGACTCACGTAGGCTGCGGGCCGAAGTCAGCAGGGTACTTCTGGTGCAGTACATCTCCCAGCCGTTGAAACTTGCATCCACGTGCAGTACGTACGGCAGCTCCGGATCAGCATAAGCCAAGACTGGGGCTTGGGTGAGACTCTTCTTGAGGTTTACGAACGCTCTCTCACATTCGGTCGACCACTTGTCTCCGAGGAGACGCCGGGCGAGGATCCCCTTTGGCCGAGATTCCTCTGGGTATATCTTCAAGAGGTTGTTGAGGACCTTGGCCTTACTGGAGTATCCCTCCATGAAGCGGCGATAGTACCCGCAGAATCCTAAGAAGGAGCATAGCTCCATTACGTCTCAGGTCTTTTCCAGTTCACCACGGCTTCGACCTTAGCGGGATCAGTGGCTATTCCATCGGTGGAACACTATGTGTCCTACGTAGGACACGGAGGTGCGACAAAACTGGCATTTGTTTAGCGACAACTTCAGGCCTTCTTTGACCAACCGGTCTAGCACTTTCATGAGGCATTTATGAGGATTCATGTCTCCGATAGTATTCTCCATCAACCACTGGAAGGTCGCCGGAGCACCGCAAATGCCTTGGGGCATTCGGGTGAACTGATAAAAACCCAGAGGGCAGACAAACGCCATCTTCTCCTGATCTTCAGAGCCCATGGGTACCTGATAGTACCCCGACCACAGATCCAGCACGCTGAACCATTGGTTCCCCGACAGCGCATTAAGAAGCTCTTCTAGTCTCAGAAAGGTGTATTGATCGGGAATGGTGCGATTGTTCAGGGTCCGGTAGTCCACACACAGCGAAAGGACCCATTCTTTTTGTGCACCACTACAATCGGAGAGTCGTAGGGACTACGGGACTTGGTCACAATGCCCACCGTCTCCATCCCTTTTAGGACATCCCTCACGTCCTCCACATCTCAGGGAGCTATACTTTTGGAACACTCCCGGAATGGAGTAGTATCTTTCAGACGGATCGTGTGCTGGGCACTCTGGCTACAGCCCACATCTATTTCACTGATGGAGAGCACTTCCCGGTGTTTCTTCAGCTTGGCTTGAGGCCGGTTCATCCACGCTTCTGACAGGGGCGAGTCCCCAATGTCGAATGGTAACCCGGCCGGCTGCCCTCTTGCCATAGTGATATTCACCTGAGCCAGCTTCTCGACGGGCTTGACAGGATATATTCGACCCAGTATTTGACCGTAGTCAAGCGGCATGATACATGGCGAGCAGTTCCAGATAAGCACTTTAATCCTATCTGGGATCGAAGAGGTCCATGCTCTTAATTTGGGTACAATCTTATACCCTATTCAGGTTTGTCGTTGACCGTGTTTTCTAAGGAGAAGCACCAGACAGCTTTGTGTCATCCCGGATAGCAGCACTCCACTTCCATGTATCTTGCTTACCCTGGTGGGATTTCAATCAATCCTTCAACACAATTGAAGAGTTCCCCATGTTCATCTTGTGCAGCTATCTTACCGCACTCTTCCTGGAGGGCCAGATGTATCCGTAGCGAGGATAAGGGTGTTTTGCCAGTATCCCTCAAATAATTCCGAATCACTCCCCGCACAACATCAGTGTTGGTCCCCAAGATGATCGGGTAATCAGGAGTTTCCCGGGGCTCGGGACATATCAGAGCCTCCACCTCCATGGTGTGGATCTTGCCAGTGTTCAGCTGCGATATGGCCGGCTGTACGGACACCACATCTTCGATGGGATGTCTCGCTATTCAGTCCACAGAGCTTCATCCTCTTGCCCGAACGCATAGGCAGGTGAGTCAGGTGCTGGCCATAGAACGGTCAGTAGATAAGTCACCAGGGACCCAGTGTCCAGCAAGGGCGATGAATAGATGCCTTCCATGAGAACTCTTACAATTACGGACGGCCACAATCGACTGTGGGCATCCAGTTGTGGTGCTTCCTCGGAATTATCCACGGGGACGTTTTATACCGGCGACAGAGGTAGAGTGTTAGTTGGTGCTACTGTGAGGGTCATGATCCTAGGATAGGAGACCTTGGGGTTTGGACATTCCTTGGTGAAGTGTCCGTGCTTGTGACAGGTGAAGCAGGCATCAGAGCGATCTTCTTCAGCACTAGAGGTGAGAGCTAATCTCCTGGGCGGAGGGGCAGTCGGTCGGTATGGTTTCTGGTAGTTAGCCATCTCAGACTTCTCCTTGGTACTATTTTAAAGACCTGCTTAATCACTAGGCAGATAGAGACCAGGGAAAAAAGATTGTAGGCTGGTAGCAAGCGATTGTCAAGAGGGAGAGAAAAATATGAGCACAGATCGTTATATGTTGTGACCTCAACATAAGAAGAAAAACCCAGCACCGTTACTAGAGGTGGACTTACGTATAAATCCCTTCTGTGAGTTCTCTGCAATATATTCCTTCATTGCCTTGGTTTCTGGCATAGATAACAGGTAGGAGGTCACTCTACATTGATGACCCCTCTCTCCCTTGGTCTTCCCGCTTTCTTTCTCTAACCTCTTCTTTTGGCTTTCAACAGTGAACTGAAGCCAGCACCCACAAGGATGGATACTACCTAGACCTGGTTTTCACTAAAAAACTTCTCTCTCTCCGACTTCTCCATCTCCCCTTTTCCTCTCTCTGAGAAACTTAGACCTCCTAAAAAGAGAATCATTTTGGATGTTTGAGTTAAATACAATGTCACCTTCTGGTTTAAACTTGGAATTTGACCTCAAACCTTTTTTATAAACATTATTACCATTGTCTTTAAGATGTAAACTAACCTCATCTCTTTCTGCTCTGTTCCTTCTATTAGATTGCGTCATATATATGCATTTACCAGTATGACAGTTAATTATGTATCCTGCTTCCATATGTCCCCTTTTCTCTATCCATTATTATACTTTTTGGTCTCTGCATATGTCAGATACAGAAGATTTAAATATTGGCTCCTCCTATGTATTCCAGCCATGGCTATTACAGCCATTTTTAAGTATGACACATTGTTTTAATCCGTTTTAAATACGTTTTTAATATGTTTTTAATAATACCTTTTACTGAGTTGTTTATTAAATATTTGTCACTGTTTTTAGTATTAATTGTAATAGCGCTTTATGATCCGCTTTATCCAATTAGTATCACTCGGCAATCTCAATTGTAATCAATTATTCCCATCATCCAATTCACTCTCCACCTATGAGAGTAGAGTTTAGAGTATTTATGCTCCCTACCTACTATGCAACAACACTCTTGAAGAAACCGACAAGGTGAAACGCGTAGAGTGATGTTGCAGGACTAACCGGAACCTCTGGATAGCGGATGTCGTCACTTCCGGTCTTCGGTGAGACGCATCCGTGACACGCACGCCAGTACAGAGGAACAGCTGAGACACCACTCATCCGGTCCGCAGAGATCCATTGAGATCTATATGCTTGTTTATGTTTTACACCATGTGAGTATATTGGATTTTATCTACTCTTATAAAATTTCTTGTATAGTCTGCACTATGTCCGGTTTTATACTATATTAAGGGCCCACTGGAAAGATTTACCAGATCGAGAGTGCTGTGCCCATTTGATCACATCGCTGCCACTATACCATTTAAAGATACCATTACGTGTCCAGTCGCATCTCACGTTTGTGAGTATTCTGACCATAGACTTTGCCAACATTTATTCACGTTATTGTTACAATACTGCACCATCAGTTTATGTTTTTGTTTTTCACATGTTTGCGCTTAATGATGATCCCTACCCTAAACTCACACACACGCATGCTGCGTTCCTGCACTCGTTCCTCTGAACGCCTCTGGAGGAAATCTCATACGCTCGCAGACTTCATTCACTACAAATTTATGCTATCCTGTTTCAACTCTGCCCTCTATCAAGCTAAACAAACCTACTTTTCATCACTAATCAACACACACAAGTCTAACCCACGCCGTCTCTTTTCTGTCTTTGACTCTCTACTCAGACCACCCTCAGCTGCCTCCTCTTCTTCCTCCATCTCACCTCAGGACTTTGCTGACTTTTTTAAGGAAAAGGTGGAGTCCATACGGCAGAACATCCCATCTGTTGCCTCCTCCCATCCCACAATGCTTCCCAACTCTCCTCCTGCCTTTATTGACTCTTTTTCCGCTATCTCGGAGGAGAATGTGTCACTGCTGATCTCCTCTTCTCCCTCTGCCACTTGCCCTCTTGATCCCATTCCCTCCCATCTCTAGGCACTAGGCAATGAGGCATTTAAAGTGAGGTTTTTAAGTGATAAATACAGTTAGACTACAGTTAATATATGCACTTTCTTCATGCAATGACCAATAACCTCAGCTGATATGACATGAATCTAATTGCATTCTCTTCACAGGTATGTTCCTGATGCTGTGCAAATCCTGTGTAAAAGCCTGACTGTGGCCTTGTAGAATTGATAAAAGTATGTTCCTGATGCTGTGCAAATCCTGTGTAAAAGCCTGACTGTGGCCTTGTAGAATTGATATAAGTATGTTCCTGATGCTGTGCAAATCCTGTGTAAAAGCCTAACTGTGGCCTTGTAGAATTGATATAAGTATGTTCCTGATGCTGTGCAAATCCTGTGTAAAAGCCTGACTGTGGCCTTGTAGAATTAATATAAGTAAGTTAGTATGTTTGAATGTAAAATGTTTTTTTTATTTTTTTTCCTCTTAACTCTGTGCTGTTAATTGACCAAATGGAACAAGCTGACTGATTGGGGAGGGTCATGTGACTGTTTTTTCTGTATAATACCAACACCTTTGCTGCATTGGGCAGGAACTGCATTAGGCAGTGAGGCATTTAAAGTAAGGTTTTTAAGTGATAAATACAGTTAGACTACAGTTAATATACTCACTTTCTTCATGCAATGGCCAATAACCTCAGCTGATATGACATGGATCTAATTGCATTCTCTTCACAGGTATGTTCCTGATGCTGTGCAAATCCTGTGTAAAAGCCTGACTGTGGCCTTGTAGAATTAATATAAGTAAGTTAGTATGTTTGAATGTAAAAAGTTTTTTTTTCCTCTTAAAGCTGCAGTTCAGTCAATATCCTGCATGTGTGTTTTTTTTAATAGATCAGTTCTGTAGTAAGAAAAAATACTTTTAGCATTTGCTGTTTTAAAAAAAACAACTTTGAAAGACCAATTTTCTTGTATTCTATTTTAACAGCCATTTGCTAAGGCACTGCCCCTTCATGTCCTGTCACAATCCCTGGCACACCCCTTTGTCAGCCCTGCCCTCCCTCTAGCACTTGTCAATGCAAGAGTGCTCATGAATATTCATGAGCTTCCACTGACAGACATGCAGATTATAATCAAATCCCAGCTTTTAATATGTCACCAAATTTCGACCTATCAATACATGTAGAACGAATTGACCTGCAGCTGTACAGTTCTTTAGCTAATTAGAGATTGCACACATGAAACTATTGAAGTAAAAAAATAAATGTAAACAAAAAAAAAAAAAGACTAAACTGCAACTTTAACTCTGTGCTGTTAATTGACCAAATGGAACTATCTGACTGATTGGGCAGGGTCATGTGACTGTTTTTTCTGTATAATACCAACATCTTTGCTGCATTGGGCAGGAACTGCATTAGGCAGTGAGGCATTTAAAGTGAAGTTTTTAAGTGATAAATACAGTTAGAATACAGTTAATATACTCACTTTCTTCATGCAATGACCAATAACCTCAGCTGATATGACATGGATCTAATTACATTCTCTTCACAGGTACAGTAGAGGCAACGTTTATTCTAACATTTGCCGTAAACTAGCCGGGTTACATTCTGGGTATGTGCTGGGTATGTGCTGGGTATGTTCTGGGCTAGTTTGAAGCACGTTTAAGGCATTTCTGCATTGACTAACGACCCATAGGATTAACACAGCAGGGATCCCTGGCAGTCCAATTCAGTTTGAATGGGACTGCCAGGGACCCCCGCTGTTAATCTGATAGGCCATTAATCAATGCAGAAATGCTGGGGCTAGTTTAAGGAAAGTTTAAGGCATGTATTCAGAATGTACCTGGGTGTTTCCTGTTTTTTGGGGGGAATTGCCACTGGTTTTTGTTCGAATAAGAGTAGCCTCTACTGTATGTTCCTGATGCTGTGGAAATCATGTGTAAAAGCCTGACTGTGGCCTTGTAGAATTGATATAAGTATGTTCCTGATGCTGTGCAAATCCTGTGTAAAAGCCTGACTGTGGCCTTGTAGAATTAATATAAGTAAGTTAGTATGTTTGAATGTAAAAAGTTTTTTTTTCCCCCCTCTTAACTCTGTGCTGTTAATTGACCAAATGGAACAAGCTGACTGATTGGGGAGGGTCATGTGACTATTTTTTCTGTATAATACCAATACCTTTGCTGCATTGGGCAGGAACTGCATTAGGCAGTGAGGCATTTAAAGTAAGGTTTTTAAGTGATAAATACAGTTAGACTACAGTTTGACTAGAGGTGACTGAGGACTGCTTCTTTCTGCAAACTCTTTAACTCAAGACAACAAACGGTAAGCTATTCAGATCCCACTATGATCCCAAGCTTGCTAACCAGCCTATTTCAACCATCCACCCCTTTACAATTTATTTACTGCAGCCTCTCCCAAAACTGACTGCACAATACACTGAAACCCTGAACTGACTCTAGCATTGCAATACAGCTAAACATTTGACAAGGAACAGGCACACACCTGCTGTTAGTCTGTTCACACTCACTCTGCTCACAACAGCTCCTTGCAGCACTGCCTACCTCTGCCATCATGAACCTGCTATGTATTTTAAAAATTTTCTTTCTCCTGGCCTCATGGAGATGTTACTCCCTCTATCCACTACAAACTCCTCCATCCTGGCCCACACCCAACATCACCATACACCCTGGACTACTCAAAAGCCTTGCACTATCTACTGAATGTTGGTGGAGAACTCTGAAAACCAGCACACCAACCACTGCTCACTCAAATGGCAAACACCACAAATTTACAACTTGCAAACAACTACCCAAATTTCTCCTCATACTATTACTCTCTTTAGCAGGTGATATTGAAACTAACCCAGGTCCTCCCATTTCAGCTCTCTCCCATGCCCCTGAGAATTCCACCTTTAAATTCCAAAAAGGGCTATCTGTCGCCCATATAAACATCCGGAGCCTGCTGCCCAAACTGGACGAACTAAGTGCATGGTGCCTTATCCATAAACCCAAAGCCATCATTCTTACAGAAACATGGCTAACCCCTAAAACCCCCGATGCAAATATCGCCATTCAGGGATACTCCATTTTTAGGAGAGATAGGTCAAAGAGAGGAGGAGGGGTGTTATTTTATATTGCAGACACCTTACAATTTACACTGTTAAATTGCCCACCAAGCCCACCCTCTTTTGAAACTCTAGTTGGCAAAAACTGCCTCCCCTTTTCTAAGCCCATCTTGCTCGCTGGCATCTACCGCCCCCCTAAAGCCCCTCTACAATTCCTGACTGATATCACCCAATTTCTTGGCTCCATTTCCTCTATGAATGAGAAGAGTGAGCTGCTAGGTCTTGGGGATTTCAACTTCAATTGGCTTGACCCTAAAAACCACAAAATCCAGATACAACTCAAGTCACTTAACCTATCGCAACTCATTTCCCAACCCACACGGATAAACCTGAAATCGCATAACCATTCCTTGCTAGACTGGATTCTCTCCTCAAACCCCAGCAGAATCCAATCCTCTGGCATCCTTCCTGACATTTTCAGTGACCATGCAATAGTGTACTGTGTAAGGAAAATTAAACCGCCCCAATCAAGCCCTAAAGTTCTCCTCACTAGAACATTTAAAAACTTTAACCCACAACAGTTCTGGATGACCTTACCAACTGCCCATGGCACAGATTCGATTTAATTCCCGACCCCGATTCTGCGCTTGACTATTTCCAATCCGAGTTCCTAAAACTCTGCGATACCCATGCTCCACTACGCAAAATAAGGGTACGGGGGGCCCACCTTACATGGGTTACAACTGACCTTATAGCACTCTACCAGTTCAGGGATGCCTTGTGGAAAAGCTACAAAGTAACTGGCACTACCAAGGATCTCAATCACTACAGATGCATGCGGAACATGTGCACAAGGCAAACAAGGCATGCAAAAGCACAATATTACTCTGACAATCTCCACCAAAATACATCAAACCCAGCTAACTTCTGGAAGGTTATCAACAATATATTCCAGCCTCCTAACCATCAACAACCAAGTAATATCACTAAGGGGGATATTACTCTGACAAACCCCACTGACGTTGCAAATGCATTCAATGATTACTTTGTGGGGTGTGCCACTAACTTATTAGCGAAACGCAGCACAAACCCCAAACATGAATCGCATCCTGGGAGTATCCCTACAGTCCCACCCCCTCCCAACACTGCCCACAATTTTCAATTTAGCCCAGTATCTGAAGAGGAGATTACACAAGCGCCCCTCAAACTAAAACTAAGCAGCCAATGTGGACCTGACTTACTACAATCTAGGTTCCTACGACTTGGTGCCCCAGCCATTGCCAAACCAATTGCGTCCATAGTCAACTCTGTCCTGTCTGCAGGCCATATCCCTAAGACCTGGAAAACTGCCAGAGTTGTCCCAATCTTCAAAAGTGGGGACAAAAACACTGTCTCAAACTACAGGCCAGTCTCACTTCTCCCAATTCTATCCAAAGTTATGGAAAAATGTGTCCACTCCCAATTAAGCGATTTCTACACCAAGACAAATTTCCCTAGCCAATTCCAGTCTGTGTTTCGTCCCAAACACTCCACCGTAACTACCCTGCTAAAAGTTTGCAATGAAATCCAGTATGGAATGGAACGGGTACAACTCACTGGTGCAGTATTCCTAGATTTTGCAAAGGCTTTTGACACAGTTGATCATGTTATCCTGCTTAACAAACTCCAGAGCTCTGGAATAGGGAAACATGCTTTAAACTGGTTTCAGTCCTACCTATCAGGAAGCTCCCAACATGTGTCCATCTCAGGCTCTAACTCCAACCCCCTGTAAATCACCTGTGGTGTCCCGCAAGGCTCTGTTCTGGGGCCCCTACTCTTCTCAGTTTTCATTAATGATCTTCTCACAGCTTGTAAGGAAGCCTCAATACACATGTATGCAGATGACACAATCCTATATGCACACAGCCATAGCCTCTCTGACCTTCAACACATACTTCAGTCTGACTTTTTGAGACTCGAAAACTGGATTTCCCAAAACAAACTGTTTTTAAACACTGACAAGACTGTAACAATGGTATTTGGGACCAAGACTACATTTGTAAAGCTTCCAGTGACTGAGCTCCTGATTAGAACCAACGCTAACATCACCCTAACACCGGTCACTAGTTTTAAATACCTGGGCTTATGGTTTGACTCCCACTTAACATTCGGGATGCACATTGATACCCTGACAACCAAGACCTATGCCAAACTAGAGGTACTTTACAGGCACAAATCCTCCCTAAGTCTCCTGGTCAGAAAGCGTATTGCACAGCAGATGCTAATGCCAATTATTGACTATCGAGACATAGTATATGGCTCGGCACCTCAAACCCACCTTAGCAAACTTGACACCCTCTACAATTCAATTTGTCGTTTTGTTCTCCAATGCAACTACAACACACATCACTGCGAAATGCTCAAATAACTAGATTGGTCATCACTAGAGTCTAAGCGCAAAGTTCACCTTTCCTGTCTCACCCTCAAATACTTTCTGGGCAAGCTACCCAGCTACCTGAACAAGCTCCTCCCCCCTACCACATGCAGCACCTATCACCTGAGATCAGACTCCAAAAGACTATTCATGGTCCCAAGGCTCAACAAAGTATCCGGACGTTCCGCCTTCTCCTTCCGTGCACCCCAAAACTGGAACAACCTACCAGATACTCTCATATCCACCACCAGCTTAAGTTCTTTCAAATCTAAGGCTGTCTCACACTTTAATCTGGTCTGTAACTGTTTCATACGCTCATAATATATATTTTCTTTAACTGTGCACGCAATGTCTTGTATATAATGTATACCCTGGTCATTTATGTAACTGTACTTGTAACCATGTATTATTTGTTTTACTCTGTGCCCAGGACATACTTGAAAACGAGAGGTAACTCTCAATGTATTACCTCCTGGTAAAATATTTTATAAATAAATAAATAAAATAAATAATCTCCTAAAACCTCTTGCTCCTTCTATAATCCCTATGCTCACACAGATCTTTAACTCTTCCCTCTACTCTGGTACTTTCCCATCATCCTTCAAGCATGCAACAGTCATACCATTACTCAAAAACAGCACGCTTGACCCTACCTGTCCTTCTAACTATTAACCTGTCTCCCTCCTGCCTTTTGCCTCCAAACTCCTTGAACGTCTTGAATTCTCTCGATTGCTACACTTTCTCAACACCTTTTCTGTCCTAGACCCTCTACAATCTGACTTCTGCACTGCTCACTCTACTGAAACAGAACTCACTAAAATAACTCTATCTACCTGCTCTGATGTCTATCTACTAACGGAAGCACACTCAACCCTGGGTCTCTGGATTCAATGGACTAATCACTCATCACGGATAAGGAACCCCAAGTGAGTCTGTTCCAGTTTGACCATTGATTTATACTGTTATACAAATAGGATGTTATAATCTACTGGACACCGGCAGGTGTAAATGACTTTGTCCTTACTGCTTTGCATTGTGGCATAATTTTTTACCAGGTTACATCCTTTTGGACATTCAATATACATACGGTTGTTTTCCCAGCATTATTATTTGCTACCACAGTTCCTCTTTTAGAGACAAAACACGCCTTTCTAAATTGTGCCCTATGATGCAGCCAGTTCAAGAATGGAGGTGGGACCGATCGCATGCTGACCCGCGCGCATCACGGAGGTCAGGGGGCGGGGCCTAGAACGCACATCACTCCCACGTCAGGCCTATCCATAATCAGAGCGGGGGCAGAGCTTGGAACGCACGTCAGTGGGGAGGCTGGATGAGCGCACCCGTCGCGTGCCGTCGCGTGCCGGAGCAGTGGGCAGAGTCAGAACCTACGGGCGGAGAGTTAGACCGCCCAAGATCCGCACACGCGTAACTGGGTGTCCTGGATGTCCGTCGCGGGAGGGTCTTTAAGGTGAGGAGAAGGTCTAAGGCCGCCAGGATGGCGATTCCTCACATTTACATATGTGATTGATCCGATACAAATAGTTTTTTGAACTTGGTATTTTCAGTTAATGACAGTTTAGACGTTACTACCAATCTACATATAAAGTCAGTTGCTACCAACAGTTATTTACATGCACATAACAACAGTAGTTACCATACAAGGTGATCGAGCAATAACCCCTATGGTCAGTTTAACTGCCTTAGTAGGAATTGTTCTTCCGATATTGATTTTCAGACACAAGCAACACTTTTAAAGAATACATTTATCCTTAACGGCTATGAGTCCACATTTATGGAGGATTCTAACCAGAAAGCACATTTGGAGACTTAAAAATAAAAATCTTAATGCTCTGATAACTTGTACACATCTATAGACTCAGTTTCTAAGCTACTGCTTAATCTTCAGTACCTAACTGCCCTCCCAGGCCTGATTTGAACACCGACTCTTTCAATTCCTACTCATCCTCCAATACCTGGGAACTCTCTCCTCAAACCTCCCCCCCCCCTGCATCTCATTATGCCTTCCCTATTTCTTTTTCTGTTGGCTGTTTTCTCCAACTTCCCCACACCCCTCCTTCTAGCCATGTCTTCATCTCTCCTTCCCTCCACTTATGCATGTGCCCATACACTGCACCACTATTTACACACTTCTTTCCCAACAACTTCTACACGCCTCTTTTAAAAACACCCCACAAATCCACTATATTCATTCATTCTCTCTCTTTCTCTCTCTCCCCATGCTCTCTGTCTCTCTCTCTCCCCCCCATTGCTCTTTCCCCCGCCCTCCCTGCACTCTCTCCCCCACCCCCCATGCGCTCTCTCCCCATCCCCCCTGCGCTCTCACTCCCTTGCCCCCCTGCGCTATCTCTCCTGGCCCCCACCCTTTCTCCCCCGTCCCACCTGCGCTCTCTCTCCCCGCCCCCCCTGCACTCTCTCTTCCTGCCCCCTGTGCTCTCTCTCCCCTGTCCCCCCCGCTATCTCTCCCAGCCCCCCTCTCTCTCCCAGCCATCCCTCCTCTCTCCCCCCTTGCTTTCTCTCCCCTCTCTCTCACCCTTCCCCTCTCTCTCCTGGCCCCCCTCTCTCTCCCCCGTCCCACCTGCGCTCTCTCTCCCCGCCCCCCCCTGCACTTTCTCTTCCCCACCCTGCGCTCTCTCCCCTGCCCCTCCCCGCGCTATCTCTCCCGGCCCCCCTCTCTCCCGGCCAACCCCCTCTCTCTCCCGGCCAGCCCCCTCTCTCCCCCCTTGCTTTCTCCCCCCCCCTTGCGCTCTCTCTTTCTCCCCCCTCTCTCCCCCTCTCTCCCCTTCTCTCCCCCTCTCTCCCCCTCTCTCCCCCTCTCTCCCCCTCCCTCCCCCTCTCTCTCTCTCCCTCTCCCTCTCCCTCTCCCTCTCTCTCTCTCCCTCTCCCTCTCTATCTCCCTCTCCCTCTCTCTCCCCCTCTCTCGCTCTCCCCCTCTCTCTCTCCCCCTCTCTCTCTCTCCCCTTCTCTCTCCCTCTCTCTCTCTCTCTCTGTCTCTCCCCCTCTCTCTCTCCCCCTCTCTCTCTCTCTCTCCCCCCCCCCCTCTCTCTCTCTCTCTCTCTCTCTCTCTCTCTCTCTCTCTCTCTCTCCCCCTCTCTCTCTCTTTCCCCCCCTCTCTCTCTCTCTCTCTCTCTCCCCCTCTCTCTCTCTCCCCCTCTCTCTCTCTCTCCCCCTCTCTCTCTCTCTCCCCCTCTCTCGCTCTCCCCCTCTCTCTCTCTCCCCCTTTCTCTCTCTCCCCCTTTCTCTCTCCCTTAGCAAAGAAAGATGGATAGAAAGTTTGAGGTGGGCATGCAGTATAATTGCAAGATTGCAGCTGAATGTGTGAGTAACATATATTGTACAGTTACATCTGGTGACATTAAGCCTCTACAAGTAAAACATACTGTACATTGAAACAGAAAATTGCCATTGGAGATTTTTTTAAGCACTTTTTATAATTTCTTCAAAAGAAAAAATAAATAGTAAAAGTTAATTATGTACACCATTGCAATGCATCAATATATAGTACACTACAAATACAGTTAATAAGTAAGCATTACCTGATTAAAGCCCAATCTATAAATATTTTAACTGCACAGCTTTAAGAGCTTTCAATGATACAGGTAGGTGTAATGTTAAATAACATAAACATACTATCTGTACTGGAAACAGTGAACTGTTGGTACATTACAAGGAATGCTCCTGAAACAAAAATAGTGAAAATACTGTAGGTCATAATTTGGTGTCAACCATGCAAACATGTCAACCTTATGCAGAAGTTAATGAACAGAAATGCAGTCATACTGTATAAGGACAAGTTCTTTCCCATTTAGGAGTCTGTAGGACAGAAAAACATATTTTATGAAACCATTGATTATGTACACTAATTTGTGTGTTATTCGTGAACAGTTCTTTTAACCACATTTGCTGACAAAACCTCTACATATGTTGTACTTCAAGAGTCCAACTGTGGTTATAACTACAATAGCCGCATCCATTGGCTCTGTGTTGTTCGAAAGTCTATTTTTTCCATGCAAACCTCACCCAGTGGGTCGACCAATAGGGAAGGGGTGCCCAGGAATCCCATCTGGGGGATATGGTCAAAAAATTAGGTGAACGTGCTGATGAGCACAATGAAAAATATACAGTAGTATATATTACAAAGAAGTAGTATAGGCCCCAATATGACCTCCTGTGTAAAAGAGAGCTCCATGACATGATCTTGCAAGTTACTTGCATTGAAAGATTGGCAGTCCAACAGACTTGTCACTGTACTGTAGATGAAGGTGGTGTTGTCAACAGGGTGAGTGTGGTGCAGGTAAAGCAATCCTATATGTTCGTAGCCCTGCTCTTCCACTCTGGTCCTTCTTTATCTTCTTCCTCTGTCAAGTTCTCCCCTTTTTGCTATACTACAGTTAAACAAAGTGTTCAAGAAAGTTTCTTGAGCTACTTTATTATTCCATGGAACGCATTTATTACTTCTTAAAAAAAGAAGCACAGACCTTGAACACTTTTGATAGATTACCGACCATACAGTAGGAATGTTATGTTTGTCAAAAATGGTAAAGTTGATGCTGCTTCGCACATGTACTGTATCCTAACCAATTCCCCTATATAGAAATATGCTAGTTGCAATATTTTAAAAGAAAAGTTACATTGCATAGCCCCAGTCACATTGCACTCTGGAACTATCCATTGCCAGATGTGTGCATGCAAGAAACCTTGCTGGGATAACTGTGGGAGAGACAGGAAGGGGCAGAGAGAAAGCAGGAGAGAGTGGAGGGAACAGGTGCAGGGATTTCAGAAGATGCAGTGATGTCGGAAGATGCAGGGATGTGGAAATAGAAGAGCAGTGCAGGAGTGGCAAAAAAAAAAGGCAAAGGAGCAGATCGTTTTGCATCTGTAGACGTCACCAACAACATCAATGTGATGGGATCTACTGCAACCAAACAATTTGTTGATGCACAATCTCCATCCCTATTAACATGACCATGTGATGTATATGAACAATGCTGGTTAGATGTGGGATTCCGATATCATCATGGTAAGTTTCTGTATGTTCTATGTTTATGTGTACACTGAGTACTGTATGTGTCCGTGTCACTTCTACACAATTTACACCTGTAGCCCTTGTCCCCTTGAGCTTCCTGAGATCCCCTCTCCTTGCAGGCAGCGCGGTCGCGGGTGCCGCCGGAGGCAGCGACGGACCCGCCGGCTGCTTGCAAGGGTGGGGGACGGAGCAGGGAGCGCTCCAAGTCCTGGGAGTCTCGGCGGCGCACCCGGCTAGCGGGGGCCACCATTACAAAGGCGCGCGCATGCGCAGTGGTCGCACATGCGCAGAAGACACTAGTGAGCTGCGGCGGCCATTAGGAAGTCACGCATGCGCAGTACGAGCACGCACATGGCCCCAATGCAGCTATAGCCTCCGCAGGACTACAACTCCCATGATGCTTAGGGAGACAGGCACCAGGTGCCTCATAGTGGCCAATAAGAGGCCAGGATTCTCGGCAAGAGCAAAGAGATACATTTTGAGGGCTTGCAAGGAACGTCAGTTGGAGCTGGGAGCTGGGTGAGTTAGGGTGTGTGTGCAGGGAGCAGTAGCCCCTAGCACTAGGCCTAGTTACCCCCCAGAGGCCCCAGATAAGTTACCATTCCCCCAGTTTGTGGTTGCTTCAGGGACAGGCCCTACGTAAGGAGATCTGCCCCTTTAGCTATTTGGTTAAGTTAGGACACCCTCAGTGTCGCGCAGCCTGATTCCTGGGTTTGGGCTCAGACCCCTCAGTTACAGAGACTATCTTTGTGGAAGCCACACCAAGCAGTGACTGTAGCCTGCCGGTTGCAGATGGATCCTCGTCGAGGTACAGATGGTGCAGAGCCGTGGTGATATTATCCACGCTGGAATTCACCCCACGCGTAGGAGGACATCATGTCGGATCAGGCGGATCCATACCAGTTGTATAGCGGTACCCGTGGGCTGGAGCCCCGGGCAGGTATCTATAAATAGTGCACCAACACGTCCAGGGATAGCGCTATCTCCAACACACGTGGGTGGGTTTGGACATAAGGTACTCTGGGGAATACTTATGTTGATGGGTGCACCCGGTGCATGTCCATGTGTGTGTATATGCATTATTCTGTGTGGTACAGGTACCGAAGTTATTATTAGTAGTTACAATAGTAAACAGTTATTAGCATACACTGTGTGTGTGTTTTATTATTGAGGTTCCTGTAAGAGGACCATCCCACTCAGGTGGGAACCCTTACAGGTGGACGCGCTGTGTTCGACGAATCAGGGAACCCCAGGCTCCCAGTGGCGGAGGTTCAGGCCTTCTGTGAGCTTATCAGGTGACGCACCACACCCGGTAACATAAGTGTAGATTTCCCCACATGGTCCCCATCTGCGATGGGGGGGGGGAAGGTGTAACATTTGAAGGCACTGCTGAGATCTCAGACCTGGTGTACCCTGTCCTATTTTTCATGAAAATTGTCCAATTTAATTTTCCACTATGTGGGTGCCCTCAAGGCAGGAGGTCCACGCATGGGCCACAAAGCTTAGCCCGACCCCAAATTGCCTGGTCGTTGTGGGCGGAGTTCCTGCTTGCGCATTCACGTCAGACATCAGGCGAATGTTCGCAAACTCCCTGGACTGGTGCAAGTATGTGTCATAGGGCGAAAGTATGATTCCCTCTGTCAATGGAGTGCCATGATAATAAAGGTAGGCCAAGCCATATGTGAGGAAGACGGTCCCCAATTCCTAACTCTGCCCGAGGGTCCGATTAATGGGTGCCCAATTATCTATCCTGACCTAGCAGTTTCCTTGGCTCCCGCATCGGGGGAGGCTAATGATGAGTCCCACCTAAAATGGCGTCTCCCGCCAAGCCAGGAGAGCGCACGTGTTAGTGGCGGCCAGGCTGTGCCACCTTGCGTTACAGTAACCTGCCCGGGTCTGGCGCGAGAACCAGAGCCCCACTCCCGTGACGGCAGTGAGTCTCAATCCACCACTTCCGTTCCCCAGCAGGGGGGAACCGGATGCAGCGAACTGCACCCTCAGTTATACGGAGTGTGGCGAGTAAGACGAGAAAAAGTGCCCTATTTTCTGTGCCCATGCTTACAAAAAGAGTTGAATAAGTATGGCGATATGGACTTTGACCCCTATCCTCTACCAATAGAAATGCGGTTGGTAGAAGTGGACAGGCAGATGTGTCTATGATGTGTTTGTAGCAAATGTGATTTTCAAGATGGAGAACTGACTTGGGGACCCAAGAGTGCTTGCTGCTGCAGCCTACGGAATTCGCAGAGAAAGATGCGACAAACCTCTCTACTGAGCCGGTCAATGCTGCTAGTCTACCTACCTCAAGAGACGAGGTTTTGGAGGGCCCGTGCGCCCTAACAGCGGTTCCAGGCTCAACTCCAGAATCGGTTCCAATGCCAGAACCACAGGTGTTTGAACCAACGAAGGGTAAGGCATCCCTACCCCCATTCTCTTCTACTGACAACAGTAGCCAATCAGCCATGGTGATGCGCCTGTGGCGGACCACTCAAGTGAAGCTGAGGACAATGGGCTGATTGCCCCACCTACTGTGGACTCTGCTGTGGGCCCGTGTTCCTTACTGCGCCCGGTCCGGCCTACAACGATGGTACCATCGGTCCCAGGCTTGGGATCAGTACCTGCCAACGACGGCAGGGGTAAGTTGACTGCCCCAGGGGTGTCGGGTGTGAGCTCCCTGGTGATCGCGGAGCATGGTGGCTCCAAAGGTAGGGTCACCCGGGCAATGGGCTCACCTCGTCATCGCATCCTGGTGGAGGTGTCCCCCCTAGAAGATCTCTGCAGACCAGAGAGCAGATTTGACCCCATCAAGATATCCAGTACAGCGGCCATGCGCGGTGCTTACTCCTACAAGAGGAAGCTTCAAGCTTTTTTGTCCCAAGACATGGACCTGCACGTAGACATTGTGATGTCCCCAGAAGACTTCACCGCTAAAGAATTTGCTGAAGCGAACAAAGACTATGCTGTGACTGCTCTGGTAATTATTGCTTCCTTCATGTGCACGATGGAGCGTTTCATTCACCATGTGGTGGACCGTGGAAAAGAGCAAGACCTCCTGGCCTATATCATCCATGCTGCGGATGGCCGGGTAAAGGTCTGGCCCAGAGACCCCTTACTAGTCCTTCTACCAGGGGGAGAAGATAGTTTGGGGTTAGAGACTGTAGTACCCGAGCATGATCACCAACAGACTCCCAAGAGTCAATCACTCGATCAGTTAGGGGTACCCCACTATGAGAATCAGCTGGCCTCGGGAATCAACGTGATTTGTTGTGTATCCTATGCAATGCATTTTTCATTATATAACTCTCTGTTATATGTCTGCTACCCAAGCGAGGTCGTTGGGATTTTACCAGGGGGAGTGTGTAGCCCTAGTCCTCTTGAGCTTCCTGAGATCCCCCTCCTTGCGGGCAGCGCGGTCACGGGTGCCGCCGGAGATAGCGACGGACCCGTCAGCTGCTTGCAAGGATGGGGGCTGGAGCAGGGAGCGCTCCAAGTCCTTGGAGTCTCTGCAGCGCACCTGGCTAGCGGGGGCTGCCATTACAAAGGTGCGCGCATGCGCAATGGTCGCGCATGCGCAGAAGACACTAGGGAGCTGCGGCGGCCATTAGAAAGTCGTGCATGCGCAGCATGAGCACGCACGCGGCCCCAATGCAGCTATAGCCTCCGCGGGACTACAACTCCCATGAGGCCTAGGGAGACAGGCACCAGGTGCTTCATAGTGGCCAATAAGAGGCCAGGATTCTCTGCAAGAGAAAAGAGATACATTTCGCGGGCTTGCGAGGAACGTCAGTCCCCTAGCACTAGGCCTAGTTACCCCCCAGAGGCCCCAGATAAGTTACCATTCCCCCAGTTTGTGGTTGCTTCAGGGACAGGCCCTACGTAAGGAGATCTGCCCCTTTAGCTATTTGGTTAAATTAGGACACCCTCAGTGTCGCGCAGCCTGATTCCTGGGTTTGGGCTCAGACCCCTCAATTACATAGAGACTATCTTCGTGAAAACCATGCCAAGCAGTGACTGCGGCCTGCCGGTTGCAGACGGATCTCCGTCGAGGTACAGATGGTGCGGAGCCGTGGTGATATTATCCATGCCGGAATTCACCCCACGTATAGGAGGACATCACGTCGGATCAGGCGGGTCCATACCAGTTGTATAGCGGTACCCGCGGGCTGGTATCTATAAATAGTGCACCAACACGTCCAGGGATAGCGCTATCTCCAACACACGTGGGTGGGTTTGGACATAAGGTACTCTGGGGAATACTTTTGTTGATGGGTGCACCCGGTCCGGTGCACATCCATGTGTGTGTATATGCATTATTCTGTGTGGTACAGGTCCCGAAGTTATTATTAGTAGTTACAATAGTAAACAGTTATTAGCAGACACTGTGTGCGTGTTTTATTATTCAGGTTCCTGTAAGAGGACCATCCCACTCAGGTGGGAACCCTTACAGGTGGAGGCGCTGTGTTCGACGAATCAGGTAACCCCAGGCTCCCAGTGGCGGAGGTTCAGGCCTTCTGTGAGCCTATCAGGTGAGACACCACACCCGGTAACATAAGTGTAGATTTCCCCACATGGTCGCCATCTGCGATAGGGGGGGGATGTGTTAAAAAAAAAAAGCACAAACATTTTTAGGTACTGTACAGTAAAGGAAAAATACTATAGGTTTTAGTATCCTGCTCCAAAAGTTTTTATTTGGTCATGTTGGAGCTTTACTTGGTGGTATTAAGTAACCTACAGTATTCTGTACATTTCTCAGTACATTTCACACTTGTATCAGCAAAACAAGAAAAAACACAAAAGCGCACCAAGATGAGAGATAGATATTGTATTAGCAACAAATAATAAAATTAGTAACTTACATATAAAATTTCTTTAATAATCCCCGATTCTGGTGTCTATCACAGGAGTAGGGCATCACATAGGAAGTATGAAGGGTAATCTCAGTGTTGTAACAACAGTGTTGTGGCTGGCGGTTTTACTACCCACCACCAGTACACACTCAAGTGTACCGTTCCTGCTTATTTCCGATCGTTTCTATGCTATCAAAAACGGACAGGCATCCTAAGGACACCTATTGAAGGCCCCGGTTCCTGCACATGTGTGCTACACTCTGCACCACGCTACCACACGTGGAGGACAGGAGAGTGAACAGAGACAGCACCAGCGCGCGGGTCTGATCTCTCAGAACTGAGATTACCCTTCATACTTCCTATGTGATGCCCTACTCCTGTGATAGACACCAGAATCGGGGATTATTAAAGAAATTTTATATGTAAGTTACTAATTTTATTATTTGTTGCTAATACAATATCTATCTCTCATCTTGGTGCGCTTTTGTGTTTTTTCTTGTTTTGCTGATATTGGTATCACCATCGGGGTTCCGGTGGAGACCACATTTGGAGGTGGGGGAGACACCTCATAAACACAGAAGCAGCAAGAGAACTCAGAGGGACCAACAATCCAAGCTTAAAGAGCCAGAGCGCGGACTGAACTTTTCATTACATTTCACACTTGCTGATGATGGCAGGTACACGTTGTATTTGTTGAATATGATTATGAAAATATACCACGGAAACCTCTCAATGAAATGTCAAGACCTGCTTTAATGGGAAGAGCATTGGAACTAGTATATACCAGGCACCATACCAAGATGTTTGGTGTTGGATGTCGCTGCTAGACATCGCTGCAGGGAGTCCATGCTTCTGGATCGGACCCACCACAGGTATAATCCTCCAGTCCTGGGCAAACCACAGTTCCAATCATGCAGTTTCGTCAAGTGCCAGACACAGTAACTCATGCTACATATCGTACAGCATGTGTTTAGTATAAAAAAAAATCAATTGTTTAGTATTAGATAATACTTACTGCACTTATTTTTATTGTATTGTCATGTAGTATGCCGTTTGTAATGATTTTGAATGTATTAAGGTTCCTTTGGGTTGCTACAGTATAGCAAAAATGTAGGAAACAACAGAACTTCCTTACTTGAAAAAGGTAGGCATATTGCATGTCTTGGGAAGCATGACCTTCGCCGTTCGATCATTGGAGACTGGATTGATTGGTGGATTAAATAATTGCATTGCCATAAATGTAAAGAAAAGCTGTATTTATTAAAAGAAGAAAAAAAAAAAAGAAAAACAGCCAAGAGGAAATGCTGCTTTAATGTTCAGCAATATAATTTCACCATCTGAACTTATTTTCCTCAATGAATGAATGTAGAAGTCAAAAGACCGACCTTAATAGATTAAGTAGAAACTTATGCATGAATTTTAAAATCACAATTTGATTGCATCCATCTTTAAAAGCAGGATCTGTGACTATAATGGGTCAAGTCAAGGACAGTACATTTATTCTGATGAAAACGATGTGTTCAGAAAATAAAAAGATATTGCTACAATTGTTGATACCTGATTGTTTCTATGGTGTGCCATAAGGTTTCTTAACTTTGATGAAGGAATTTGTCTATAGTGCTTTTTTAACAACATGCAATTTGGGTTTAATAACATCTCAACATTTGCAAATATCTTACTATAATAAAACATTCTTCAAAGGGGATAAAACAAATGGGCAATATGTGAATGAGAAAGCAATATGAAAATAAAGGCATATACGGTATGTCTGCAAATGTAATGGCATGCAATTATGCACTTGAAGACTTATTATTTCTCTCAGTTGGGGGCCTATTTAGCAAAGATTCTATTTTTTTTTTAGTAAACAAGCATTGTCTCTTAAAGAGTCACAAATGAGAAAATGTTTAGAGGTTACAGGGTCAAAATGCCAGAGGTTTTATTCTTGCTCTATGTAGAAGACCAAAAAAACACAGAAACAGTATTGAGTTCGATAAAGATCGATAAATAGAACTTAAAGGCTGTTATATAGCGGCCGTGCGCGCTCTGCCATGGCCGCACGGCACTTAAAATTGTCTGTGGTTAGTCAGCCTTTCTATAATGGCGCGCGCAAACACAGCAGTGAGCCTGGAGCCGGCTGTCAGGGGGGAAGACAGGGAAAATAAAGATTTTGCACCGCTACCGCCGCTGAAACACCTTGTGACACCGGCCATCTTGGATTTAGTGACGTCATCTTAAAGGCAAATTAAGCATAGCCATTCTGATTGGCTGGCATCATTCCCGTTAAGTGACGTCATGTCAAAAAAATTAAAATAAAGTCGGAACATGGTTTTAACAGCCAATCATGTGGCTGTTAACAATTTGGAGGCTAAATGTGACATCACAAGCCCTATTTAAGGCTGTGACGCCTCATTTGAGCCCAAGAAGACGAGGAGACAACATCGGTTGGGATCTACCATGGGGCTTTTTGGATTACAACAAGAAGATAGAAGATTAAGAAGATCAAGAAATGGTTACAGATGAAGATAGAAGAAGGTGATTAAAGAAAGAAAAAAGAAGGTTGGGGTACCTGATCCGGATCTTCATGGCGGATGGCATTGGATGCTGTTGTAGGGCATCAAGGTACGTGAGCTTCCTGTTATCCCAGGAGTCGGAGGGCCACCGCTTCTAATGGTAAGTAATATATTGAATGTTTGTAAATGTCTCTTTTACAGGTGTCTTCATTGGATGTGTTTTTTTATTTTTTGGGGGAGGCACATTGACTGATAATATATTAATCTGTATCTCGTTAGGGTACAGATTAATACATTATTATGACAATATTTGGGGGGCATTTCTCGCTAGGTATTGCTGTTGCTTTTTTTTCATTTCACTTTATTATGTGGATGCCATTGTTTGTTTTGTTCATGCTTAATGCTAATAAAATGTTTGCGATTGGTGTTCGTTTGTAGTTAATGTTGTATTATGTTAGCTAATGTGTTTTATGGTTATTTCAGATATTGTTAGAATGTCTTTCTTTGTATTTTAATGTTCACATTCATTAATGTTGTAGTAATTAATTGTTTTGATTGGTTAGTGTTACTTTTCATTTTGAGTTGGTTTAGGAATTAATTGGTTTGATTGGTTAATGGTTTAATTAATTAATTGTTGATGTTGTTATTGCTTGTATTGATTGGATTAGCTGGCTACTGTTTTTAATTAGTGAAGTGTGTTTTTTTGGCGTTTAGTTATGTTTTATTATTGTGTGTCTTGTGTATTAATGCAGCGGTGCGCAAACTGGGGGGCGCGCCCCCTTGGGGGTCGCAAGATTATGTAGGGGGGCGCAGGCTGCGTGCGGGGAAACCTGGGGGCGGGCAGAGCTGTGCACGGTCGGCCAGAAGCTCCGTGCAGAGGCTGCTTCCAGTTCTCTGCTGTGTCTGCCTGCAGAGGGGGTGGAGCCTTGCTGCGGGGCCTTCCCTGCACACAGACAAGCCCTCCTCCTCCTGTCTGTTACCCGCCCATTTTCAGCAGCACATGGGGGGACCTGAGCAGGATAAGTTACTCCCACCCACCACCCACCGTGTTTGTGTGTGTGTGTGTGTGTGTATATATGAGTGATATGTATGTGTGTATATATGTATATGTGTGTGTGTGTGTGTGTGTGTGTGTGTGTGTGTGTGTGTGTGTGTATATATATATATATATGTGTGTGTATATACATGTGTGCGTGTGTGTGTGTGCGTGTGTGTGTATATATTATATATATATGTGTGTGTGTGTGTGTGTATATATATAGGGACTGCAGTGTGTTGTGTGTGTTGTGATTGAGTGTGTGCTCTGTGCCTGTTGGTTGTCTGTCTGTGTTGTGTTCTGATTGAGTGTGTGTGGGTGTTGTGATTAAGTGTTGTGTGTTAGTTGTGATTATGTGAGTGTTGGTTGTGTGTACTGTGACTGTGACTGTGTGTGTGTTGTGATTAAGTGTGTGCTGTGTTGGTTGTGATTGAGTGTGTGTGTGCTGTGCCTGTTGGTTGTCTGTCTGTGTCTATGTTGTGATTATGTGTGTATGTTGGTTGTGATTGAGTGTTGGTTGTGTGTGTTGTGATTGTGTGTGTGTGTGGGTGTTGTGATTGAATGCAGCGGTGCACAAACTGAGGGGGGGGGGCGCCCCGTGCACAAGATTAATTAGGCGGGGGCCTTGCGGCAAAACCTGGGTGCGCAGGCAAAAAAGATGTGCGCACGCGGCGGCCAAACAGAATAGTGCAGGTGGCGGCCACATGATACGGAGGTACGGGGGAGGAGCACGCCCCAGCGCTGTGATATCAAACGCCCCTCCTTCCGGTGTCTGCCCTACAATAGCGCTGTGTTCCTGCTCTCCTCCGCTGGCCACCTGCTTCGCTGTGATCCTCTGCAAGTGAAAGGGTAGGCTGCCACTATATCACTCATACTATGAATGTACAGAAATAATTAAAAAAAAAAGTGAAAACACTTCCCCACTCGTTCTTGCAAAATTATGCAGGACACCCTGTGCTCATGCTTGGAGAGTTGGTTATATCACCGCTCTCAGCGGCAGCGTGGACGCCGCCTAATTTTGCAAGAGCGAGCTGTTGAAGTATGTAACATTTAGGCTATGCTTATAGTGCCGGTGATGCGACATTGCCAGAACACAAATGCATTGTCGGTGCATGCGCTTATAGTAAGTGTGATTTTTTTTAAGCTGGCAATATTTGATTTTTCAGGGGCTGTCGCCTCATGTTACAGCCCCTGAACCAATCAATGGCCTGGTCGCCGCCGCCGCAAAGCGAAATACAACTTTCGGTAGCGTCGCCGTCGCGGACACTATATGCACGGCCTTAGACATATTTGTATTTACATTGTATACCGTTTAATAAAGGTTTTTTTAAATGTGATTTTGATTACATCAGGCAGGTGGGGCCCGAGAAATTTCATGGATAAAAAGGGGGGCTCGGCATAAAAAGTTTGCTCACCCCTGTATTAATGTATTTTAATTAGGGTGCCCATTGAGTGCTATAGAGGCTTATCATGCACATATTATTATATGGGTATGATGTACCACTATACTACTCAATGGGTACAGGGTGGGTATAGTCAGTCAGGGGTGGATGCTTAGGCCTCCCGGGTTTGTATCGGGTCAGGGTGGGTTAACCCCTTAATGACTATAGCGGATAGTAACCGCTAAGGTGATTAAGGGGTTAGGGGCCATTAGAATGTCTTTATTATGTACTGTATACTGTATATGCTTTCTTGCTACGGAGGACAGAGGGACCTGCTGTTGTGGTAAGTATAACTGTATTTATTTACTTTATTTTTGTATGCTAATGCAGTGATTAATAATGGGCAAATAATCTATTATCCATATCTGGATAATAGTTATTTTGTCCATTACTGTACTGTATGGGTTTGGGTCGGAGGGGGGGGGGCGTGTATTGATGTTTATTAAAATATTTATTAATATACATTTCTTTCATAGTGTAGATGTGCAGGGGGTCTCCGGAGCTGAACCACGTTGGTTTTATGTCCAGGGACCCCCTGCATCCCAAGATACAGGTCCCTTTATGGGGTGCCGGTATCCCATCTGCATTGAAATGTCCCGCGTCACGTGACCGAGACATTTCCTTGCATAGGAGATACCGGTACCCCATAAATGTGCCTGTATCTCGGAAAGAAGGGGGTCCCCGGACCTGAAACCAACGCGGTTCTGCTCCGGAGACCCCCTGCACATCTACACTATGAAAGAAATGTATATTTAAATAAATAATTTTCGGGCGACATTTCAGCTGGGAGAGGCGGCTCTCTCAAAGCCGCTCTCTCTGCAGCAGAAATGAATCGCCGGTTCAGGCCTTTTCAGAGGCTCGATGCTCTCGCTGGCAGCAACTCGCCCGTTTTGGGAATTTTGCTACAGTATCACAGGTAATCGAGCCTTTCTGAATACCGTGATGGCAACACCCAAAAAAACGTCATTTTAAATGCGCTGGCGATAATTTTTATCAACCCTCTCTGAATGAGGCCCCTAAATCTTTCTGACACGTGAACAATGGAAACTATTTCTGTTACAGCACCAAGTCGCATTGACCACCCATGCATTATAAATAATAGCGCACATCTGCGTTATGTCACAAACAATCAAGCACTTCAAAAAAAGTACAGATATGCGTAAATTACCAGGCAGCACTCATATGGCATTGAAGAAAGAAATAAGTGCGCAACCCAAAAAACAACCCAATTGTGTTAAAAGATCAATGTCTAAAAGGGATACCACTAATTAGTGTAAACCCTCCTTATTGTAGTTTCTTTATACAATGGTTTCAGGCACAACCATACTGTGGAAGTGACAAAAAATTATATATAACCATAACCGTTGGTGTGTTGCGTATGCTGCTAGAGTAACGGAGTGGCTCAGCACTCCCAAGAACTAGAGACAAAAGACAAAAAACAAGCACAAAACGCAAATGGTGAAGTATATCAAAACATATTTAGTGTAAAAAAAGGGTAAGTATTCTGCGTACATCAAAAAAATAGAACATAAGCATTTCGTGTATCAATACACGAGTTACCACACAGCTGGTATCAGGGTAGGCGATGGAGGGAGATTCCTCAGGTAGGTAGACCTCAGCACTCTCCAGATGTCGTCTGACTCCGTGGCTGCAGTTAGTCACCAGCGTCCAGGTCGTCTCCAAGTCATGTGTTGCAGGGACTTCGTTGCCGCCTCTGTGGTAGTGATGAAAAGTTCTTACTCCAAAAGGACACACTATATGTGCATTGGGACAAAGTCTCTAAGTCCACTCAACAAAGTATCAATGCTGACAGGATACAGTTGCGTATTACGCGTCTGTGCTTGAAAGTCCGTCAGCTGACAGTGACGTTACACTACGCGCATACTTGTGACGTCACACAAGGGGCGTACCTCCAACGGGAGACACCCGAGCGGTATAGCATAGATACACGGCAGCAAAAAATGTAGCTCAATACTATCCAACAAAACTGTTAAAGGATAAAAGTAATGGACATAAAAGGTACCAATAAAAGCAATAATCCTACGCGTTTCGTAGCTAGGTGCTACTTCTTCAGGGATAATTCATTACCATTACCCATGAGCACTATATACAGGCACATCCTCCCACGTTGGACAGCTAATTAAGACCAGGATCCAATCAGGTGCACTGAAATAGTAACTGGGGTATGGTATTTATATGAATTACATGGAAATACAATTAAGTAAATAACATATCTTTATTGAAATACAAATAAAATCTGTGAAAAGAGAAAAGAAAATACATAATATTAACTATACAAAATATACAAATTAAACAACTTGCTAAATGACAATATTAGATCACTATGCTTGTTCAATGGAGCTAAATTGCCAAAAGGGCCAGGAATTATACCATCATTTCACATACAGCTTAATAGAAAGCCCAGACATCCAGTTCTTCGTTTAACCCTTTGGGGGCCATACAATCTAATTTATTAATCCAATATGATTGCTGAGCAGATAAAGCCTTAATTCTATCCCCTCCCCTTCTATTACAAGGAACATGTTTAATACCCTTGAATGTTAACGAAGAGGGATCTTTTTGGTGATAGTTCAAAAAATGTCGTGATACACTATGTTTCTCATAGCCGTTTTTAATATTACAAACATGTTCTTGTATACGAATTTTTAACATACGTTTGGTCCTACCAATATAATGGAATCCACAACTGCACTCGAGAAGGTAAACTATAAACACAGAATTGCATGTGATAAAGTCCTCAATATGAAATACCTCTTTAGATGCCTTAGAAACAAATGTTTTACGATTTAAATGCATAAATTTGCAAATGGAACATTTGCTACAATTGAAGTTACCCATACGAGTAGGTTTAGTACCAAGCCATCTATTAATGGACTTAGGACATACTTGTTGCCCAATATCGCTCGGAGCTAACATATTTTTTAAGTTACTGGCTTTTCTATATATAAATCTAGGTCTATCAACCAGGCTGCCGCCCAAAATCGGGTCACCACATAGAATGGCTCAATGTTTGGCCACAATCTGTTCAATGTTCCTATGTACCGAATTAAAATTAGTAATGAAAGCCTCATCTACCTTATTAATCTCTCTATTGCTGATCTTTTTATCTTTCTGTATCAATAACTCATTTCTGTCCATATGTTTAACCCTTTCTAATTCCTTCCTTAGATATTCAATGTTGTATCCCCTTTGTACAAAACGGTCAAGGAGTTTTTTGGCCTGTTGAATGAAAGTGTCGTTACTACTGCAATTCCTCTTCAGTCTCATAAATTGTCTCCCTGGGATATTCTTTATCCATGTATTCTTATGGTTGCTTGTGGCCATTAATAAATTGTTTGTGTCTACTTCCTTAAAGAATGTTTCAGTTAAGACTTGGCCATCAGGTGTAGATGATAATTTAAGATCTAAATAGTCAATAACTTCACTATCAGTATGGTGTGTGAAGACTAAATTGTATGCGTTAACATTAATGAAGGACATAAATTTATCAACTGATTCAAGGTCCCCATCCCATACACACAGGACGTCATCTATGTAGCGTCGCCACATGATAATGTTGGTGTGGAATGGCTTATTGGCCCAAATATAATTGTCCTCCCAGTCCCCCACATACAGGTTTGCGAAACTAGGAGCAAAACGTGTACCCATAGCTGTTCCGCAAACCTGTATGTAGAAGTCTTTGAGAAACATAAAGTAGTTATGTTTGAGTATAAACTCAATTGATTTGAGAATAAATTCTCTATTCAGAGAGTGTAACGATAAATCCTTTCTCATGCATGCCTCAGCAGCATCTAGGCCTTTGGTATGTGGAATGTGTGTATATAAGCCTGTATGTCACAGGTCAACCATCTGTAACTACTTTTCCACTCAAAAGATTTAAAGAGTGTGAGCACTGCAGTAGAGTCTTTAAGATAGGAAGATAATTTAACTACATATGATTGGAGAAATGAATCAACATATTGTGACACATTAGCTGTTAAAGATTGAATCACTGACACAATTGGTCTTCCTGGGGGGTCAACAATGGACTTATGAATTTTAGGTAAATGGTAGAATATGGGTATTCTAGAAACAACTGGGTACAAAAACGAGAATTCAACATTGGTGATAACAGACAAAAAGACAGTCTCTTCTAAGAGCGTTGTGAGATGGACTTGGCATACCTCTATCAAGATGTCCCAGTCAGCATATACTCCTGGTATCTCTCTGGCAGGATCTAGTGGTCCCTCTGAGACATCAGGTTTAATAAGGGTTCTGAGGTTCACAGCAGAGGAGATACCGTAGATATATTAATTAATGACATAGTTCACAACTAATGTATGCAAAGCTCTTTGGGGAATTTGCTATTGAACTAGTACCAACAATAAAAAAACTGTGTGTGCTGTGAAACTTCTTTGTTTTTTGTCACAGAAATTGTATTTGTGATGGTGATGTTTTTAATTAAAAATCACAACACATTTTCACTTCCAAAACACAAAATTTGACCGCATGTTTTAGCTATTTGCACATCTATATTTATAGTAACTGAATTATTTGTGTCTGGGGGTGTCAGTCAGTGTGTGTGTGTGTGTGTCTCTTTCTCTCTCTCTGTGGTGTGTATGTCTCTCTCTCTGTGTCCTACCCCCCCTCCTGATCTCTCCTCCCCTCCTGACCTCCCCCACCCCGGTGGAGCTGCGGAAACAGGGGACTCTGTCTGAGTTTCCTCCCCCGGTAGAGCTGCGGGCTGAGTTTCCTGCTTCAGCCAGCCCCCCAGCGGAGGTATGGGACATGGAAGGTGCTCGGCAGCTCACTGGGGGAGGAGGGGATAGGCACCTTACTCTGGGGCGGTGTTCGGCGCATCACTGGGGTGTGTGTGTCAGTCAGTGTATGTATCAGTGTATGTGTGTCAGTCAGTGTATGTGTATGTGTGTCAGTCAGTGTATGTGTATGTGTGTCAGTCAGTGTATGTGTATGTGTGTCAGTCAGTGTATGTGTATGTGTATGTGTGTCAGTCAGAGTGTGTGTGTGTCAGTCAGAGTGTGTGTCAGTCAGTCAATGTGTATGTGTGTCAGTCAGAGTGTGTGTGTGTGTGTGTGTGTGTGTGTGTGTGTGTGTGTGTGTGTGTGTGTGTGTGTGTGTGTGTGTGTGTGTGTGTGTGTGTGTGTGTGTGTGTGTGTGTGTGTGTGTGTGTGTGTGTGTCTGTGTGCCAGTCAGTGTGTGTCTGTGTGCCAGTCAGTGTGTGTCTGTGTGCCAGTCAGTGTGTGTCTGTGTGCCAGTCAGTGTGTGTCTGTGTGCCAGTCAGTGTGTGTGTGTATGTGTGCCAGTCAGTGTGTGTGTGTATGTGTGTCAGTCAGTGTGTGTGTGTATGTGTGTCAGTCAGTGTGTGTGTGTATGTGTGTCAGTCAGTGTGTGTGTGTATGTGTGTCAGTCAGTGTGTGTGTGTATGTGTGTCAGTCAGTGTGTGTATGTGCGTCAGTCAATGTCAATATCGGCTGGACCGAGGTGGCGAGCAACTTTGGACCGCAGCCCGAGGAGATACCGGTGCCGAACCGCAGCCCGAGGAGATACCGGTGCCAGTACTGATCAGTGGAATCGAGGGATGCCGCGCACGGGAGGAGGTGCTTGTTCCCACACTGGTGACTGGAGGGAGGGGAGGACCGGGCACTTTGGTGGTGGACGGTGGGAGGAGTCACGCGGAAGAGCAGGCGGGCAGCCCCGGGTCCCTCACAGGACGTCATCAGCAAATTCTTCACCCCGCGCGAGCCCCGAAGGGCCAGACTCCCATTGGCCATGCATGATAACCAGGAAGTGCCCGTGTCTGCCTGGAGCTGGAGGGCAAAGCGGAGGCCTCGTCTACCACAGCAGCCATGAGCTCCACTGAGTGCGGAAGTGGGAAGAGCTTCAGGAGCACTACCAGGAGATCCAGGTCAGTGTGCTGCTGGGCCTGCACCCGCCAGGGGCAGATAGCGGCTGCGCGCCACCCCCTCCCCACTCCTCCCGCGGTGATTGGATGTCAGTGGCACTGGTAACCATGGAGCAGCGGTACCTCCACAGTGACAGGAGGGGGATCTCTGTAAATACAGGGACATAGTGACGCAGGGGCATGTCAGGAGGAGCTTTGGGTGGCCTCACGGGTCCCTTAACTTGTGTTTGGGGGGAATGGCGCCACGGCCAGCCGCTTCTGCTCGCGGCGCCATCACAACTGCGCATGCGCGGCATGGCAGCGGGCAGCAGCGGGGAACGGCAGGCCGTTAGGAGCGGCGCCGCATGTCACAGCAGGCGTGTGGGGGGAGTGGGGGGAGCCATGACTTCACTTCCGTTTCACATTTCGTCTCCATCTCTCCAGTTTTGCCCCATCAGAATAGGTTCCACTAAAGAAGTTTCACTTCAAAAAGAATAGGATGTGGAGGAATATTATCAATGAATGCACTAGGTCATGCTGTCAAAACAACTGACATGTTTATAAAGTGCGTTCCATCCCTTGTCTTAAAAAGTGATGCACAGACAATTTACGTAAATTTTAAAGACATTTTCTGACCATGCAAAGGCTTCAAGAAGAACAAGAGGTGGAACACCTGTAGAGCTCCACCTTGAGCCATTTGAACAGAGGATGATTGAGTTTATATCAACCTCACAAGTGGTAAGGCTGCTCAGTCTCATAGAACACTAACCTACAAGAGAAGGAAGTTGGTAAGTGGTATAAAAATATATATTTATACCGAACAAAACATCACAATATCCTACAGTAATTAGAGATGGATGAACCTGTCAAAATCTATTCTGTGGATTTTTCCCAGTGTTAGGGGTGCAATGCGATCTGCACAATGAAATCTGGAGGCAGATTACGCCATGTTAAGGCATTGTGGAATCTGCAGGCGAAATCTGTAGCTAGAATCCACCGGAATTCGTTCCAGATATTATGTGAAATCCAAAATGAAAGCATTTATTGCGAATATGTTGATAGTAGACAGTAGTGCACTGATAGCAATCAGCTGATTTTGCTCATGCTGCTAGAGCTATGGCCCAGAAATGCAGGGTTTGTGGTTTCTAGTCCTATTGAATCAGATACCAGTACAGCCTTCCAGTCATTAGGTCCATGGTTTTGACTTATCAACTCTATATAGTGGGATGGGACGCACTTCATTTATCTGGAGATACTACTAAATTGAAAGTCTCTCTCTCTCTCAATCTCTCTCATAAAATCCAAATTCGGAATCTTAAAAAAACATCCTTATTGTATTCAATCATGGATTGGAATGAAGCTGCTTGGCTTTTTTAGTACCCAATCCACAGATGGATTTTGGTGAAGGGGGCAGATTTGGTGTGTCCCTGCGGAAGCGACTCTTTTGGTTTTCCACCCATCTCTCTACCTGCTTAACCTTTTCCTTCTCCCCTACGTCCACCACCACCACAACACGACATAATGAAACCAATAATATGAGAAAATAGTATGGGGAACTATAGGTGAATTCAACTCACACTTTATCCACAGTAACAGTGCATATCAGAGACACTATCTCTCTTTCTGATTGGAGCAAATGATGATTGCAGACCTTCAATGTAGATCGCACAGACGAGGTAAATTCTTCCCCAGAGCGTATTCATACAAAAGAGAGAAGCTCTTATAGTGTAGTATATTCTAAAGATATATTCATAAACATTAGCACATACAGTAAGTAGGAAGACTCAAGAACAGTCTATAAATGGTTTTTGAGCTGCTTTTCAAATAATACATTTATTTCACACTTGGTGGTGTTGAATATATAATTCACTGTTTACATGATTAAGATTTATTTACCAATTGTTCACTTGGTTCACTCTTTATTTAATCATTTATTCACAATTCAAGTATTGTATGCACAGGCACTTTATTTGTATATGAAATAATCACGTTTTATCAATATTCACTCAAACTGTTTAAGAGCGCCCAATTACACACACTCAGATTTGTATCCACCACCACAGCCAGGGAGTGAGAAAGAGACCTAGTGGGCTTCAGTAGGACAGGGTTCAGTGCCACAGAACAGACATTGAATCCCTTTGTTTGGTATTCTTAAGGGTACAATAATCCATGTTCTTGGCTCTCTTTGTTAGTAGTGGTGAGGTAGTTGATGATATGTGGACATGGACCATTAGCAAGCATTTGAGGCTGCCCCACCCCTGGCAATTTCACAATTCTTAGCAGTCATGGTCAGCCTCACAGCGCGCAAATTATCCTGTCCCTTTTGTTGCTCCTGAAGTTCAGTATGTGGCGATGGAGATCCTTTTTTCCTTTCCATCTTCACCCTTAAAGCAATTGGCTCAGTCCCACTACAATTCTTCTGTTTTACTTTTTCTAACTCTCATTCCTTGACCTCATCCTTTACTGTCGGGGGTCTGTCTATACACAGATCACTGAATTATTTGATAGTCATTATGACACAGATGCATACCAGCTAGTGAAACTGGCTGCATCTTGGGCATTTTTAAAGTTTGGGTTGTGTTGTAATTCACCGTCATTGATTTTTCATGATGGTGTTGGATGTTACACAGTCCCTTACTACTATTTTCATCTCAGACCACTTCCAAACAAATCCTCATTCTATTTGTTTCTGCTGCTTCCTACTGTATGTGACCACTTTCTCTGACATGGTTGGAACACTACTGTTTTTCCTGTTCTACAGTGTTGTTGTTACTGAGCCTTTAACAAAATAAAAAATGTTTTTAAATAAATAGGTAAAGTTTGAAAACATAAAAAACAAAGTTTGAAAAATTATACTGTAGTTAATCATGTTTATAAAAGTTTGTTTCATTTATATTTTTAAGGTAGATTAATCATGTGTTTTATAGTTCAAGGTTGTTACATAGTAGATAAGGTTAATAAAAAACATATGTCCATCGAGTTCAACCTATTGTATGTTAAATTTAGACGACAGATACTTCTATTATATTTTTTTATTTTCAGTATTTGTTAATTGTGTTTTTCAAATGAATATGAAATATGTAGAATTGTACTGTATGTACAGAAGAGTAATGATATCGGCACTCAAGTGATTTTGGTGAAAAAGTATCCAAAAGATGTATTGAAGATTGTAAGAGATGTGTGCAGAGGTATGCAAATGGAGACTGTTTTAGGGTGAAATTATATCTTGGCTTTATTGAGCCTGTTCTGTTATGCAGGCAAAACATACAAAAACAACAAAATAATATGCCCCTATCCCTTTGTAAGGGTTAACTTACTTCCCCAGACCCTATCTGCAGGACTGGAGGGATGTTCCCATTACCAGCCAATCACCCCAAAGTCTCAGGAAGTACATTAAGCAGGTGGCCATCCATGTCAGTCTCTGGCAGGTTGCGGGGTCCTCTGTGTCCAGGAAATATAGGTCTCTGGGTGTCTGAATGTCTTGATCTCAGCACAGCCTTTGTGCTCGAGACAATGTCTGTGTGCAGGTTTCTCTGCTCTCCTTCTGTCAGCCCAAATGTGAACAAAGGAATCTTTGCAGTTCTCCTGTGTCTCACCTGAGGCTTTTTACAGAGCTCTCATTATTCCAGGTGGTGACTAGTTAATTGAGTGGCTGCAATTAACTATCTCTCTGCTGGATTCTCAGAGCTCTGAGGCTGCGTTATTTAAACAGGGATAAGTCCCAGTTAGAGAGATAGATCAACTTTTGGGCCGCTTGCGGAGCTCTATCTTAAAGATTGTAGGTGGGATCCATTACGTTGCAGGACCACCTTTGCTGAGCACCGGTGGCAAGTGTCATATTTTCGTGAGTGCACCACACAATATAAATAGATGTACTGTACAGTCATTTAATTTATCAATCATAGACATATTTAATAATTATGACCCATAGTTACTTATGACATTAATCATGTTTTTCTAGGTATAGGCTGTGTTAATTAAAAAAAATAATGAATGAATATGCGATATGCCAAATTGCATGTAATTTCCTTCATTAATGATACATATTTACGAATAATGACTCATCATTAGTTAACACTTTAATTATGTTTTCTAGTTCAAGTCAGTGATAATTACCTTTAACAAATTAAATGCAACAAGTCTAATTGCATTTAATGCATTCAGACATATTTAATAACTATAACTACTGCTAGTTAGTTAATTTATTGTCCATAAGCTGTAGTAGTAGTTGGCTATTAGTCATTAATAACGTTAAAAACCAAAGAAGAAGGAAGAAACAATACGTTCCAACTACAGTATGTGATATTGTAAATCATGGAAAATAAACTTGATTTTAAGTTATTATTATTAATTATGAAGAACAATCATATGACCTGACTGCCACTATTGACCACCAGTCTTCGATTATTTTTTGGGCCAGCCATATATTTTTTTTTATCTTGGTCAAATCATATTTTTAGGAGCCTGGCATCAGATTCATCATAAATGATTACAATTAATTTTGATGATATTTTCTCTCTCTTTTTCTTTATTGCAGGTGACTTAAAATGCCTTTTCATGATTTTCTTTTATATATTGGTACAACATATACTGCTACTTGCTGTGTCTATCTTAGTAAATGCAACTTGTAACCGTTAGGTAAAAACCATATTTCAATTGTCTGTCTCCAAATCATCTCCTACTGTGTCTTTAATTTAATTCAATTTGTAACACCTAGGCAGAGGCAGGACAACAGCCTGTTTAGAAGTACCATTTGTTTTAATTTGCCTCACATGTGATAATTGAGCTGGTTGGGCTGAACCTAAGTCACTCAGATGACTTGTTAGCTATATAACTATAGACCTAGCAGCTTTTTGCTGTGTAGCAGCCCATGTTTAAAGTGTCCCATTTTAAGTAGCATGCAGTGTTGAGTTTAAAAGGGAGTTCAACAGGAGTGAACAAGTGGACAACACCTGCTGGTCCTAATTCCTGAATTTGAACTACGCTGAAAAGGAGGATATTATCTATTCCAAACTGCACATCTCAGTACTAAACTACTGCTGTGATGCCGCCTTTACTATTTATATTTGCTGTGATCTCACTTCTTCTCAAAGTACACACTTCTTTCTAACAGCCTCATTATGTCTGTAACTCTATTCATATATCTCAATTTCTCCTTCCTTCAACACTTTACAGTTCACCTGAACTTCTTTCTTACATGTGCCCTCTGTCATTACACAGCTTTGCCCCTGTACCAAAACACACCCTTACAAATAATGCTGACACATTCTCTATCTTTCAATGTGTCTCCTCCTTGCTTATTGGGATATCTCCTAATCCTGGTCCCTGTCTTATTTCTACATGCTCTCATCCTCACCTCCCACGTACAATTTCCACTCCTTCTGGTGTCAACCCCTCTAACATTATACCCATCCCCTGCCCCTTTTCCTCCTCTCTCACTTTCTCCTGTGCCCTTTGGAATGCTTGCTCCCTTTCTAACAAGTTCCTCTCTTTGCATGACTTCTTTTTCTCTCACTTTCTGCTCCTATTTGCTATAACTGAGACCTGGCTCACTCAGTCTGACTCTGCTCTGGAAACTGCCCTCTCATATGATGGCCTTTCTTTCTCCCACACTCTGCGACCTGATGACAATGGTAGAGGCGTGGGGCTCCTGTTCTCCTCTATCTGCCATTACCGAACCCATCCTATTCCTCCCTCTCTTGCTTTTCCCTCCTTTGAGGCTCACACTGTCCAGATTTTCTCTTCTCCATTTCCACGTGGAAGTCATCTATCGCCCACCTACCTCTACTCATCCCCCTTCTGTCTTTCTCTCTTACTTTAAATTCTGGCTCTCCTTCTTTATCTCCTCTGACTCTCCTGTTCTTCTCCTTGGGGTCTTCAACTGCCATATTGATGAACATTCTCTCCCTTGGGCCTCCCACTCTCTCTCTAACCTCTTCTTTTGGTCTTCTACAGTGGACTGCAGCCAGCACCCACAAGAAAGGCCACTACCTAGACCTGGTTTTCACTGAAAACTTTTCTCCCTCTGATTTCTCCATTTCCCCCCTTCCTCTCTCTGACCATCATCTCATCTAATTTTCTCTCTCTTGCTTCTCCCCTTCTCCACTTCCATCAACCCCCTCATTTCAGCAGACCTGCGCTCTATTAACCTACCTGCGTTGGATTCCACTTCTCCCTCTCCTCTCTTAGCCCTGCTCCAAACCCTGACAACATGGTCAGGAACTACAACTTTGCCCTATCCTCCTATCCTCCTATCTTGACCTACATGCTCCGCTTTATCTCTGCCGTTCTCGCCCTTCTAACCTCAGACTCTGGCTCAATAACCACACGTGCATGTGGCGTTTCTGCTCTCGTTAATCTGAACACCTCTGGAGGAAATCTCACACTCTCGCAGACTTCCTATCCTGTTTCAACTCTGCCCTCTATCAGGCTGAACCAACCTACTTTTCTTCACTAATCAACATGCACAAGTTTAACCCATGTTGGCTCTTCTCTGTCTTTGACTCCCTACTCAGACTACCCTCACCTGCCTGTTCTCCCTCCCCCATCTCACGTCAGGTCATTGCTGACTATTTCAAGGAAAATGTGGAATACATACATCAGGACATCCCCTCTGTTTCCTCATCCCATCCTACACCTCTTCCTAACTCTCCTCCTGCCTTCCTTGACTCTTTTTCCACTGTCACAGAGGAGGATGTGTCACTGCTGATCTCCTCCTCTCTCTACCACTTGCTCTCTTGACCCAATTTCCTCCCATCTCCCAAAACCTCTTGCTCCTACTATAATCCCTATGCTCATACAAATTTTTAACTCCTCCCTCTACTCTACCTCAAACATGTAACAGTCATACCATTACTCAAAAACAGCAAGCTTGACCCTACCTGTCTTTCTAACTATCGGCCTGTCTCCATCCTGCCTTTTGCCTCTAAACTCCTTGAACATCTTGTATTCTTTCGCTTTATCCATTTTATCAACATCTATTCTCTCCTAACTCTACAATCTGGCTTCTGCGTTGCTTACTCCACTGAAACAGCCCTTAATAAAAAACTAATGACCTCCATGCTGCTAAAGACAGCATGCTTGTGCTACTGGACATTACACTCTGCTCATATCTCTGTAGCATTTGATTAAGTGGACTACCCTCTTCTCCTTCGCATTCTCCATACTCTTGGTGTTCATAACAAAGCTCTATCCTGGATCTCCTCTTACCTCTCCCATTATACTTTCAGTGTCTCTTCTGCTAACACATCCTCCTCTATCGATCTCTCTGTGGGGATACCCCAGGGCTCTGTCCTGGGACCTCTCCTCTTTTCTCTGTACACACTCTCTCTAGGTGACATAATTCCATCTCTTGGGTTCAAATATCACCTCTATGCTGACGACACACAAAGTTACTTTTCAACCCCTGACCTTAAACCTGCTGTACAGACCAAAGTTTCTGAATATTTCTCTGCGATATCATCCTGGATGGCCCTTCACCAACTTAAACTTAACATGTCATAAACAGGCTTCCTCATATTTCATCCCAAACCTGCCCCACTACCTCCTTCCACATTACTGTTGGACGTTCTGTCATACACCCAGTAGCACAAGCATGCTGCCTAGTGGTGACACTCGACTCCTCTCTCACATTCTCCTCTCACATTAAAAATGTATCTAAAACCTGTCGCTTCTTTCTCTGCAATATTACAAAGCTACGCCCTTTCCTTTGTTGCTCCACTGCTAAAACTCTGACACTGGCCCTCATTCTCTCCCGTCTCGATTACTGTAACCTCCTGCTGTCCGGCCTTCCTACCTCTCACCTGTCTCCCCTTGAATCTATCCTAAACACTGCTGCCAGAATCACTCTAGGCTTTCCTAAATCTGTCCCAGCATCTCCCCTGCTGAATTCAATCAAATCTTGCATCACACACTCAATTCTCCTCCTCACTTTTAAAGCTTTACACTCTTCTGGCCCTCCTTACATCTCCTTACACAAAATTGGCGCCTAAATTCTTGGGACAATTCACCATACTGGAACAAATTAACCCTGTGGCCTTCCGCCTCCAACTCCCACCAGCTATGAGGATAACTAATGTTTTTCACACATCTTTGTTGAAGCCATTTGTGCGAAGTAACCACTTTCCGGACTATACCCGTAGACCCAACCCCGTGACAAGGACACGAAGGACACGAAATCCAGTCCATAGTGGACTCTCGCCCCTCCAGGGGAAATGTCCAGTTTCTGGTACACTGGAGGGGCTACGGACCTGAAAAACGCACTTGGCTTCCCCGTGGGCACATCCACGCTCCGGTGTTCTTGAATCGCTTTCACAAGAAATTCCCGCTGAAGCCATGGCACCCTCTTCACTCACACTCATGCCCACCTGCTCTACAGCTGATTCCCAGCAATGATGACAGCTCTCACCTATCACAATGCACTCCATGGCACACCCCTGCTCTGCCTCCCTCTGTGATTGGCTCACCAACCTTTATAACCCCAGTTCTTCCTTGGAATCATTGCTCTGCATAGCTTTGGTTACTTTCGCGTGGATCTCATCTTGTTTGCTCTTGTGTTCTTCAGGTTTGACCCGGTTTGGGTGACGACTCCCTCTTTGGCTCTCAACCCTGGCATCCTCCTCACTATGCTGTTTCTCTCGTCCCTCGATCTTGGCTTGTACCTCGACCTCCGGGACCTCTCTTATCCTCGACCTTCGGCTTTGGCACATACCACGACTCTTCTATCCCCGAATCCGGCAAGTACCTATATACTATAGCTATAGTCTCCTGGCCTGGCAATGCAATTTCCACAGTCCGGACACTCTCCTTCTGCTGTGGGTGCATGTTACCATACGTCCCACCTCAGTAAAGGGATGGGTCTGGTCTGTGGGCAGCACTACCGTGATATTTCATAAATTGCACATGCAAAGATATAGTATGCAATTTCATTTACAAATAAAAAAAATTGGGATTATTAATTTTTTTAATTGTGTTAAATATGGCAAATATCGATCACATTATGTTTTCTCTAAGCCCCACAATTTATTCTCTCCTTATTTAGCGAGAGATAAAAAAAATTTTATTTGGCTTTGACAATTTTTTTTTACAAGTTCAATGTTCCATTGTTATTTAAGGCATTCTAATGCTCAATGCAGGTCTTGTGTCATATGCGCATGTGTCTGTTTAGGTACGCAACAGCCCTGCGTGTCATTAACCAGGAAGTGGAATTTCTCAGCTGGCCAGGGACAGGTCATTTGATCTAACCGTGGTTTAACTTTTATCTAAGCTTGAAACATTTCAGTGTGAAATTTTATTAAAGGCGATCACATAAATCTATCTATCACATACAGTATATGCTGTGCTTAACAAGCGTGAAATACAAACATTTAGAAAGTACCGTAAAAGTTAAGAAACATGAATATTAATATCACATTGTGAGAATAGTAAAGCTGATAATATAAAAGTAAAAATATGAAAGTTTAAAATATAGTGTTTTTTTACATGCATAGACATACTCTTATGGTTGTCGATATGACACTTTAATTTCTGATAAACAAAAAACATTTTCTATGATGCTTTAAGCATACAGGTACAGTAGTACGCATCCACAAATGCACACACTATAGTGTGCATGTGTCAATGCATTAACATGCTATGGCACATACATAGTACAGTACTGTACAGTATGCGTATCATTGGTAATTACAGTTACTACTGTACAGTACATTATATTTACCTTCATTATAAACCTTGCCAGCCGGGTGGAGGTGACCCAATGTTGATGCCAGGGTTGTACAGTGACAGTTGAACCGTAGTGGTAGGGGTATTGGTATTGAGGAAATCATTCAGGCTGAACCTGGTACGTGTGCGGGTGGAAATAACATTATTCAATGTGTTGCTCCCGATCTTTTTCCTTTTGAAGTTGCTGTGATCAAACATACCCACAAAAGATGGGTGCAGTGACCAGAAACCTCCTTTCGAACCAGGACATGGTGTTCTAATAAAGCAATCATTCATAGTCGGATTATGTCATACAGAATTCTTCCAACAACGAGGGTTCGATGAATTTTTGATTTATTCATACTTGTCGACGATATGCATAGATGTCAGCTACAGTTGCCTTCTTATTTGTTCCTGCTTTAATTGCAGAAAATGTCATGTATGCAAAACTGCATTTGGGTCGATTACAAGGAGTTGACATCATGTATGTCCCATGCAACAGTCAGCAGTCAAGGCAATATAAAATAATGTACAGTGCATTCTGTTTTGCAACAAAATGTGAAACGCCTACATTTGATAACGTCTTGAGCGAACAAGGTCATTTAACAATGGATTACTGTAATGTCTATACTTTTAATCTGGCCTTAAAGACACCTGTTTTCAGACATTGAGTATATATGTTCTGTAGCATTCAATGTCCCCCATAGGCAAAGACATTCACTTTGCCATCTGTGCTGAACTGCAACCACACAAATAATAATTCCGTTTGACCACTAAATACTGGAGGGACAACTCGCTGCCCTGGACCACTCACCGTCAACTTGTCAAATACCCATGAAAAGGGGCATATGCCACATGAGAAGAGAGAGATGGCCACGAATATTGCTTGTCAAGTGGCTCAGATCCGGCAGTTGCATCTGTATTAAATAACAATGAATGGCAATTAAGAGCTTGAAAATAAGCTTTGCTAAACTGCCTGCATCTATTGATTATTTATATTTGAGATAAATTAAGATTTCTTATTGTTTCTTCTATATGCCTTATCTAAATGTGTTTTTTTAGGCCTTCAGAAATAAACAAATGTATTTTCTCTTCAATTGCCCAGGAGAAGTTATTGGTGTCTAAATATTGCTCTGCAGAATAACAAATGAGCTGCATCGATAGAGTTTGTCAGTGGATTGATGGTGCATTAGACTCAAATGTGGAGAATGCTCTCCAATAAACCTATTACATGTTGTAACATTATGGTTAAGGGACAATTTAACCTTTAACACAAATCATTTTTATTTTCTATTTGGAAACAAAAACACTTCATCCTTTTTATTGCAGTTCTTCTTTTTCTTGTATACTGTGACAACAGCAATTTTTACAAGTTGCAAGGGAACAGAGAAAATCACACGAAGCTTGACAGCACATTGTTATAATACACAGAACAAATATTAATTTAAATAGGAAATAAATAAAGTAGATGAAGTCAAATTTAGTTTGTTTGAAGTAAAACAAATCCAGTAGTAGTAATAATATTGTAATATTGTAATTAATTCAAGTAAGGATTTGGATTGACTGCAGGATAATAATACAACATCAGTGTTTTAAAAAAAATGAGAATAATTATTATACTGTAGCTAATTATAAACATCGTAATGGTATGTATTAAAAAAACAAAATAATAATTATTTAATCATTCATTCTCCTGCTATTTTTAACCTTTTCACTACTGGAAGAGTTTTTCTGCAAATTACGGCCATGTGATAGCTATTCAGCATGGTGGCAAAGTTACTATGGGGATAAGGGTGCTCCACTCAATTCAGACGACTTTTACTGCTTCAACTATTTCATTTATTGCATCGCTTTCTTTATTAGACTTAACCCTTCCATTACATCTTTTATCTTAACTTATTACAGTATCTCTGGAGCCACAGCCGAAAAAGGTTAACTCTGCGGCTCTAGAGATAGTGCTACTATGACATTGTTGAGGTGGTCTATGATTCCAGATCGGAGCCCCCAACACGATAATCCTCCAGCACTGGGGCAGCCGTGGTTGCGGTCATGCAGCTTGCCCTGCTGCCAGACACAAAGAGTCCTGCTAGATCTATATGTCACTTTAAATATCTCTAGATGTAACTTTTTTGTCTTGCTGCTATTAATATTATGATCGTGTGAAGCATTATAGATTACTGCTGTACATTTTTACAGAATAACATGACAGACTTGAAGGCAGGAATGAAGATTAAATATTTCAGGTGCTGTAATTGTTACTGCTCTTTAATGCTCACTCTGTCACCAGCCCATTAACAAGTGATAATGATTATCCCACTTAGGGCCTGATGCATGAAACTGCAGTAACCTGAAAATGCATTGGTACAATCAAAAAAAAGTGCGATTATTTTTATAGTTCAATACATCCCGGCAAAAAAAAAACCACTTTTTATCAGATCCAGTAAAACTATCGTATCCGATAAGACAGATTTTTGGTATTAATAACTTTTCTCTTACGTTTGAATACATTGCTTTTTAATGTCAGGAAACAGACCGCAGAGGTGGGGAGTATAGGGCAACCTGCACCTGACATCTAGATTCTGAATGAATAAGAATTGTGGGGACCAGTTTCTAGGTCAGGGATTGGTGCGGCGGCTGAGTAAAAGTCACAGTTCCAAGGTCGGGGCAAGAGAGAGGCAGAATGGTAAAAGTCACATTTACGGGGTTAGGGCTGGAGAGAGGCAGAGTACAAAGGCAGGCTAATCAGCACTAAGGGATTCCGACAGGAACAAGGTATGGAGAACCTTTCACAGACAAGAAGAGAGGGGAATGGAAGCCTTATAAAGTGAGATGAAAGGTGTAACCAATTGTAACGCTTGCACTGCCCATGAGCAAGACAGGACCCGGGTACTGAGGTGGGGAAGTTTAGAACCACGCACCCACAGCAGAGGAACCATGCCTGGCAGGCTGATTGTCAACGTAGCCGAGTCTGTGTTGGAGAGAGTGGATTAGTTTCTGATACTTGCCAAGGTCTTGGAATGGAGAGGTCAGAATAGTCAAAGTCTGTTAGCCGTAATGGTAGTGTCTTATGAGTTACGAGCCCTGAAGAAGCGTTCTTACGTGAAACAAGCGCGTTGGCCACACTCCTCCCCCACACACGCAGGACACTACCATTGCGGCTTCAACATTAACTGACTTTCTATTCAAGTTGCAGAGTCCCGGCGTTTATTGTTTTTACTACTGATTAATGATCCTGCGTGTAGCTCCTCTACACTACGGGCTCAATTTTGCAATAGGGGATCTTATCTCTCACTGCTCCTTATTGTAGGCATGTCCTCGAGCACATCAGCATTGATATCAAACGATCAGTGCTGATGTAGGGGACAATGTATGTTACTAGTCAGTGTTAGTGTCAATTACCTTTTGGCTCTGGCTGTGCTGGTATTGAAGATTTGATACATTGTCACTTACCTTGCCACGATTGCAACTGTGTTTCATTCTGTGTAACCATTTCTTGGTCTGTGCAGGAAGCCATATGTTTTTCCTACTTACGGCAATTTGCTTACCAATATCTGCACTAACAGCTGTTCTGGGACTGACCGGGTGATCATATTAATCACTGTCAGTCTTGCAGCATAGCAACTTATTTACCTTGGGTTGCTACCTACTGTGACCAGTCGGGTTACTGGCTGAACATTACCATTTTTTATACAACACAGCAGCCTGTTCATACAGGGTTGCTGCTTTGCTGGTAGTGGTCAGGTGATTGGATTTGGCACACCATTTACCTCACAATATAGCAGTATATGCACATTGGGTTACTGCATCTCCGTGATCGGTCGGGTGTTGTTAATTTTCCACTCACAGCACACTTGCTCTATTAAATCAAGCTATTGTGCTATTCATACATTATATTGACACTCCTTTCTTGTACGGGGACATTACCATATGCAAGACACCTTGGTTTATTTATATGTGTGTTTTGCTGATGCCTTTGTGATTATTACATGTCTTAACTACCTCTCTACAGTTACCCTATACAGTAATGTATCCCTATTGATGAAATAGCGGCTATATGCCCCCATAAAGGGACATCTCTGCAGGTTCACTATGTTATCCTATTGAGATCACTCACTATTATTTAGGGTATCTTTAGGCCACTTTGATATATTTTAGCTGTCAGCTAGTTGGGTCCTACTTACCCACATATATCACTGGCCATTAAGGCAGTTATTACAGCAGTGAACGGTATTAACCCCTATTTCTATCAGGCTGTTATCCACAGCATGAGATTTTGACCTAATGTCATATCTCCCATATGTTAATCAACAGAGCTTTTACAGCAATGTTATTTTGATTACAGTTACTTTGTTGCTGTTTATTTTAAATCCCTTTATTTTATATTTGTTAGATGACAATAAATGATTTTTTATATACATTCATATTACACATTCTGTGACTGAGTGCTCACTCACTAGGTTTCTTTTTCTTCTTAGTTTTTGCCATTGCACCCTACCTAGAAAGCACCTCACTTCTACCATTTAGCTGTGCGGGGGCTCCCCTCTGTGTGTGTAGCTAGAGGCAGATCTGCCCAATCGTCCTGCTGCAGAAAGAGATAGCACTTGACAAACTTCTGCAGCTTTTGATTGGTCCTGTCCATCTGAACATTGAACTGCAGGTGGTAGGCCGAGGAAATAAGGAGGGAAATCCAAAAACAATGACAAAAAGTCTAACAGAATCTGGTGATAAATTGAGAGCCCCTGTCAGAGAACACTTCAGGAACTCTTTGTAAAGGGAGTTCATGGTGAATTTTGCTAGAGTTAGGTCTGCCCATTCATTCTGCTGCAGGGAGACATAGCACTTGCCAAACTTCTTCAGCAATTGATTGGTCCTCTCCATCTGACCATAGAACTGCAGGTGGTAGGCTGAGGAAAAATGGATGGAAATCCAAAAACAATGACAAAAAGCCTTCCAGAATCTCATGATAAATTGAGACCTCTGTCAGAGACAATCTGCGTAGGTAAGTCATGTAGGAATTCCTACATGGAATATATCTCTGATACAAATATGTGCCAGATCTGGAGCAAAAGGAAGATTATGTATTCTTGGAGAAGTGGTCAACCACATCCAGGATTACCGTTATGCCTGGAGAGGGAGGAAGCGTCACAATGAAATCCATGGACAAGTCTGTCCGTGGATGGGATGGAACGAGAAGAGGGAGAAGTAACCCGCACAGCAGAGTTCATGGCACCTTGGTTCATGCACACACTACGCAAGCCAAAACAAAGTCCTTCACATCGTTCCTGTTCTCGGCCACCATAAGGTTAGCTCGAGAAACTCTGTGGGCATCCTGATACCTAGGTGACCCACAAATCGGTAGTGATGACGCAATCAGAGGACTTGTAGACAAAGAGGGGAGAGGAGGAAGAGCCGACAAGTAGGTTAATAGAGGCCAGCGGATAGCTAAGGCTGGGCTTCGCAGAAGTGGCTAATGATAGTGGAAGATATTGTGGCCACAATCCTGAAAGAAGTCATAATGGGACCCTTGTCAGTCACCTGTGAATCTTCACAGGTAAACTGGAAGGACAGAGCGTCAGCTTTAATATTCCTGGTCTAAAAGCGAAAATGTAGTTAAAGCCGGTGAAGAAGAGAGCACATCTTGCTTGGTGGGTGTTCAGCCTATGGGCTGTCCGAGGTACTCCAGGTTATGGTGACTCATCAGTATAGTCAAGATAGGAATGATACAGCCACACAGACTTATACATAAAAAATAGTTTATTGTTCCAGGAAAAAACAATGTTTCGGCTGCACATATCAGCCTTTGTCAAGGTGAGGATTACAGTACATTTATACAACACACATTTATATACCACAACCAATTACTTATCCCATCAAGCTCTGACTGCAGCCTCGAGCTTTCGTCAGAATGCCAATGTCACCATGTATGGAATGGAGATGCTGGCCAACAGTCGTCATAGCTACCGGAGATGCCATGAAGGAACTGTCTCCCGCCATCATGGCAACAAGAATACCAAGAAGGAGGGCAAGAAATCCCCATGGTATACTGTGCTGTGGCAGAAGAAGCCAATCATATACAAAGCAAGTGAATGAACAAGCAGTAGGAGGAGATAAATCCCCAATGGGAAACAACTCCTCACTTACATATAAAGGTTAAAAACATATATAAGAGAGGAGGCGTGCACGACAAGGAGGTGAATGGCAGCTTAGAGTGTGAGCTCCATCCCCTCCGGCGTTTCAAATCGATCTAACTCCAGCAAAAACACAGCATCTGCATAATCCAGTATCTGCAGAACGTGTCTAAATATACAGACATGGCATCAACTAAGACTTTAAGAAAAAAAACACAGCCGGTGTCTACTTATTTTAAGAGCAAAGAGGCTGCCAGGGCTGACGTACCTGAATCTCCAGTGCAGACAGCATCAGCATCAGCATCAGCAGACCCAGAATTGGACTCCGCACCTGAAGAACCAGACGATATGGATATAATGAGACGTAAAGACATGAAGGAGTTTTGCACCAATATGCAACAATTCTTTAAGTCTGAGCTTTGGGCACTTCGGAAGGATGTGGACGCAATAGGGGAGCGTACGGCTGCTTTGGAACTCAGAGCAGATGAGACAGCTACATCCACAGCAGAAACACAGGCTCAAATATCCGCCTTAAAGGCACAGGTCACTTCCCTAGAGGATAAAATTGAGGACGCAGAGAACCGCGACCGGCGCTGTAACATTCGGCTGAGAGGGGTCCCAGAAGCTATAACTGACCCAGAGGAATTTACCTCGAGGTGGCTGGAACATATATTTCCAGACATGGCTGCCAGAGACCTAGTTCTTGACAGATGCCACCGGGCACTGAGGGGACGACCTCAGCAAGGAGACCCCCCAAGGGATGTGGTGCTTAGATTCCACTGTTACCGCACCAAAGAAAAAACTTGCCGAATAGCAAGGGAACTGAAGGTAGTGGAGTTTGAGAAAATAAAATTCCAAGTGTATCAGGATCTGTCACCTGCCACACTAGCAAAAAGGAGAGCAATGACCCCAGTTACCAGAACGCTAAGAGATCAAGAGATTAGATATCGCTGGCTGTTCCCATGTGCCCTCATGGTCTTTAAAAACGGAGTGGCACATATCCTCAAAAATATGGAAGACACTGAGGGATTCCTTAGGAGGGTCCTAGGATCAACTCAGAGTTCCCCTCGCCATGCGGCGGCTAAAGATGGCGCCCCCGTGCAGCCATGAGCTAACCCACGACGGATACACTGAGCCCTGCATGAAAGACCCTCCACTAGCCACAACCGCCAGAATCTACGGTATGGACCAACGCCAACACTGCCCCTCATGCCCTCGGGACCGTTTGTGACCCCTTCCGCAGCTCTCACCAGTCCCTGGAGAAGAGAATCAGCGCCCTACAACGCAGCAGGTCCTACTCACATTTTTTGCCGGCAGCCATCTTCCCCTGCTTCTTCCCTTGCTCCTTCCCCGAGGCGCGCGGGAACTTCACTGATCTTCGCGGGCTTGTCCAGTGACGTCATCACCCCGCACCGTCTTCCCGCGAGAGCTGGATCCCGGGCGCCTGCGCAGTAGAGGGAGGAAGCGGAGGCACCTGCTGCCTTCTCCAAGATGGCCGCCGAGGAGTGCTGCCACGAACGGGACCTCCGGCGCCTGCGCAGAAGAGGGAGGAGGCAGGGGCGCTTACTGCCCCTACCAAGATGGCCGCCGAGGAGCGCTGCCACACGCGGGATCCCGGCGCCTGCGTGGAGGAGAGAGGAGGCAGAGGGGCTTGCTGCCCTCACCAAGATGGCCGTCGAGGAGCGCTGCCACACAGAATGAGGAGGCTGACGGGGACACAGGCATAGAGGAGCTCTAGGCGCGCTGCAGGGAAGTGTGCATAGCAGCCTCCGCCTGTGCCTGTGCCCCAGAACTGTGGTCTCCCATATGCACATATCCATATACACGCATATAAAACATATTCAAACAATAAAAAGGATCTAAGGGAGGGAGGGAGGGAGGGGGAAGGAAGAGAGGGGGGGGGGGAAGGAAGAGAGGGGGGGGGGGGAAAGGAGGAGAGGGGGGAGAGGAGAAGGGGGGGATGGGGGAGGAAGGAGGAGAGGGGATGCAGATGTACACACAATAAAAAGGATCTAAGGGAAAGGGGGGTGGGGGAGGAAGAAGGAGAGGGGGATGGAGGAGGAGGAGAAGAAGGGGGGTGGGAGAGAGGAAGAGAGAGAGATGGGAGGAAGAGGTGGAGTGAGGGGGGAGAGAGAAGAGGTGGAAGAAAGAGGAGGAGAGGGGAGGAAGAAGGGGGGGAGGAAGAAAAAGGGCAACTGGTTGGGTAAACAAAAAACAAGCCAATCCCACCACAGGGTTCATAATATAAGGTTTAAAAAAAAAAAAAATTAAATTACTTAAATCCCTCGACCACGGTCTAGAGAGACTAAACCCTATCACTCCCTATAAAGCGCTATCTGGGAAGCTAGACTCCCGACCTGAGATACCTTGGTGATGAGTACAGGAGCCGCTAAGATGCTGAACAACGTAGCCTCTGGAGGTATATAGATAGCGCAGACATAAGTGGGCAGGGAGACAGGTTATTTCCGCTACGTCTGTGGCACATGCACAGAGGGATCTCTGCATAGGGCTACTAGAAGACATGCAACTCACAATCTAAGAGGGGATAGGCTCTTTGGAGGGTATAGACAGACTGACGAGGATTAATCACTTGATAGGTTTGGCTCGGACTCACGGAGGGCAGGGTACATCTGTTCATCAGTGTAGATATCCTCATACATGGTAGAGTTACCCAGAAGAAAAGGGCTGCTATGGACATGATCATTTCAGACTGGAGGTATATGAGTTAACAGTCTCCAAGGAACTAAGTAGATGAGCTCCAAATTGGTAACGTGGTTCAGGGAGGGTGACAGAAGGTTAGACACAGGGCAAAGTTTTTCGTTATGTTTGGGAGGTGTTTATTGATATGCAGTTTCTGTTCCAGTTTCCATCGTTGAAGAGTTTAACGGAGTTACATATAGTAGCTGATTATGAAAAACACGTCGGCGGGATCCCCCGTATTGGCGTGCATGCATTTCCACTTTCGATCCCTGAGAAAGAGGGATCGCACACAAGTCCCAGGGAGGTCGGGTCCCAGCAAGACGGAGAGATTCCTCTATAAGACTGGACCAGGAGACCAACCCCATGGGCGCAAGAGACACACTCGGGGGCTCCCGAGGTGGATTCTTGTTTTTGAAGTGAAACTTCCTTAGTGGCACCTCATTCAAACTGGGGCAAAAAAGAATTGTGGAGACAGAAATGAAACGGATGTGACGTCAGTGCTGGCAGTTGAGGCCGGGCTGTGTTCTGGCTCAGCCCGACCCCAACACTGACATCACACCCGCTCCACAAATCAGATGCGGCGGCGGCGGCGATAGCCGCCGGCGCCGATCCTAATGGCCCCCGCTCCCCCCACACGGCCGCAGACATATGCGGCGGCGTCGGCGATAGCCGCAGGACCCGCTCCTAATGCTACTATACGTCCCAGTGACGTCAGGCGCTGGTGGGGGAACTCCGTCAGCTGTCTGAAGCTGCTCCGGTCCCACCGCTGTTATTCCTCCTCTTATGTCAGAAGCACTAGGGCAGGTGAATGGGAGTGATGCGCTACAGGCTATGCTCAAGATGATAACCCGCTCCTAACGCTACTATACGTCCCAGTGACGTCAGGCGCTGGTGGGGGAACTCCGTCAGCTGTCGCTCCTAATCGCTCCTAATCACCCCCCCCCCCAGCCCCACACCCCCCACACACCGCTGCCATGCCCGCAGCCTCTCTCCTCCCTACCTCCGCTTTCCTGCGTCCCGCTGACTGAGTGCCGCCGGGGTCGGAGGAGGAGAGGAGCCCAGGGATCATGGAGGGTAACCGGGAGGAAGCAGAGCGGTGTGTGCGGATCGGGCGGGCAGCGCTGGAGGCCGGAGATTGGAAGAGAGAGCCCGGCGCTTCCTGAGTGTGAGGGCATTTGTGTGTGAAGGGGGAGGGAGCTGCTTACCTTATGGCAGACCACAGCAGCTCCCTCCCGCAGCCCGAGCCGAGGGGGGGGGCGAAGGGGAAGAGTAGCGTGTCCCGGGTCCCTTCGCTCAAGCCACGCCCTCCCGCTGACTGAGGGAGCGGGGCCTGATTAGCCTCACGGAGCAGAGCAGGAGGAGGCTGGCGTTCTGCTCTGCCGCCGTGATCTGATGTGCAGGGGTGAGGGGAGGTGATGTGAGGTGGTGCAGGTAGGGGGATGTAAGGTGCAGGGGAGGGTGATGTAAGGTGCAGGGGGGGTGATGTAAGGTGCAGGGGGGGATATGTGATGTGCAGGGGGGGGGGGGGATATGTGATGTGCAGGGGGGGATGTGTGATGTGCAGGGGGGGATGTGTGATGTGCAGGGGGGGATGTGTGATGTGCAGGGGGGATGTGTGATGTGCAGGGGGGATGTGTGATGTGCAAGGGGATATATAAAGTGCAGGAGGGTTGATGTGGAGGAGGGGTGATGTGGAGGAGGGGTGATGTGGAGGAGGGGTGATGTGGAGGAGGGGTGATGTGGAGGAGGGGTGATGTGGAGGAGGGGTGATGTGGAGGGGGGGTGATGTGGAGGGGGGGTGATGTGGAGGGGGGGTGAGGTGCAGGGGGATATGCAAGGTGCAGGAGGGGTGATGTGCAGGAGGGGTGATGTGCAAGGGGATATGTAAGGTCACACTCAGTCACAGTCACACGCACAGTCGCACGCTCGGTTACACGCGCAAACTCGGTCACACGCGCGCAAACTCGGTCACACGCGCACACACTCGGTCACACGCGCGCACACTCGGTCACACGCGCGCACACTCGGTCACACGCGCGCACACTCGGTCACACGCGTGCACACTCGGTCACACGCGCGCACACTCGGTCACACGCGCGCACTTTCGTCCACACGCGCGCACTCTCGGTCACACGCGCGCACACTCGGTCACACGCGAACAATCAGTGCAAATAGCTAATACAGAGGATGTGTGCCGAGCACGCGCATTCTGTCAAATTTATTTGCGTTTTGTCAATGAACTTGTATTTTGATTTTTAATTAAAACATCACCAACACAAATACAATTTCTGTGACAAAAGTCAAAGAAGTTTCACTTACTATGCGCGTGCACAGCACACACAGCTTTTTTTTATTATTTGATGTCTCTGCCATATTGACGTTATATATGCATGTTATTTTTTGTTTCCTCCCTAATGTTTCTACCTACATGTGGTCCCCCATCCCCCGCCCTCCCACCCTCCCTTCCCCCCCTCCCCCTCCCACCTCCCACCCTCCCACCTCTCCCTCCCTTCACCTCTCAGGGGAACATCGTCCACACCGTCAAAACACACAACAGATGGTACAGATGCGTCTCAGCACTACGGACCGGACATGCTCCAGGGATGGATTCTTGGGTGAGTCCAAAGATTTCACGAAGCTATCACACACACACTTTAATAAATGGCGTTGATACTTATTTCCCATAACGTACAGGGCTTTAACAACCCAACCAAACGGAAGTTGGCCTTTACAGACTATAAAAGGAAACATGCTGAAATCCTTTTTTTACAGGAGACACACTTTAGTAAATCAAGTACCCCTAAATATCTTGACAAAGATTTCACCCAGGTTTTCACATCAGCAGCAGCAGTCAAAAAACGGGGGATAGCTATACTATTCCGGAACAGCATTCCGTTCGAGGTGCAGTTAACTAAACGTGATACGGATGGTAGATACATCATTGTTGTAGGAACAATTAGAGGGCAGAGAATCACGTTGGCCTGCTTATACGCTCCCAGCGAGAAGAACACGATCTTTTTCGATAAGTTTTTCAGAACCCTGAACTCAGTAGCCCAAGGGAGCGTCGTGCTCGCGGGTGACTTTAACATAGTCATGCAACCGCACATGGATAGGTCAGGGGTCGTGGGTCAGTACAACAAAGGAGCGGGTGTATCTTTGCGCCGGGGCCTCAAGACCAACCAGTTGTCAGATATATGGAGGGAACTACATCCGGCAGACAGGGATTACACTTTCTTCTCTCACCCACACGGCTCGTACAGCAGAATTGATTACTTTTTTGTGTCCTGTCAACTGGTTCCTAAGGTTACCCGAGCAGGGATCCATGATATTTCATGGTCAGACCATGCACCAATAGAGCTAAGGTGCAATAATATCCGAACTGATAGACCTGGGACGAACTGGAAACTTAATGAATCAATCTTAAAAATACCGGAAATATGTGATGTTATTGGCAACGAGATTGACCAATTCTTCAATATCAATACGGGCTCTGTTGACTCACAGCTTGTCCTATGGGAAGCCCATAAAGCAACGTTACGCGGCACGTTAATAAACATCACAGCCAGACGAAAGAGAGAAAGAGAGTCCAAAATTATCAATCTCCAAAACAAATTACAGACTTTCTCCTCTAACCATAAAAAGAATTTAGACCCCAAAACCTTACAAGAGGTAAAAGATGTCAAAATTGAACTTAACATGCTACTAGCTTCCAGAGCTGACAATTCACTGAGTTGGTCAAAGAGAAAATTTTACGAGAAAGCGAACAGGCCGGATACAATGCTGGCCCGCATGCTAAAGGACAGGCAAGCTAAGTATAACGTCCAAGCTATACGCTTAAAATCTGGTACCCCCACGTCTAATCCTCAGAAAATTGTAAACGAATTCGGCTCCTTCTATGAAACACTGTATAACGGTGAAAAAGTGGCACATAACTCTACAACGAGCGGTGCCCTAAGAGATTTCTTAGCCAGCTCGGAACTAGGGAGATTGACGGACACTGATAGAGCAGTTCTGAATGCTGACTTCACTATGGAAGAACTATCTCAGGTCATTAAAGAACTGAAGCCATCAAAGGCCCCTGGGCCTGATGGATTCTCAGGGCTTTACTATAAGAAATTTATAAAGCTGCTCGCCCCAAGGTTGCTCCGCATGTTTAACGCTATTTTAGCGGGAGCCCCCATCCCCAAGGAGATGTTAAAGGCGTCAATATCACTAATTCATAAAACTGGGAAAGACCCGCTAGACTGCAAAAGTTACCGGCCTATATCATTAATTAACACTGATGTTAAATTATACGCTAAATTATTGGCCAATAGACTTAGTCTCATCCTACCCAGACTTATACACCCAGATCAAGTCGGATTTATCAAGGGCCGGCATGCAGCGGATAATACACGACGATTTATTGATCTGTTGGATTTGGCAAATAGTAAGGCAACTCAAAGCATGTTGTTAAGTCTGGATGCAGAAAAAGCTTTCGATAGGATAGACTGGCCATATTTAAAAGAGACGCTTGCGACATTTGGCTTTGGAGATCGGGTGAGTGAGGCGATTCTATCGCTGTACTCTGGCCCCACCGCCAGGGTCATACACCAAGGCTACCCCTCTCTGCCATTCCAAATAAAGAGTGGCACGAGACAGGGCTGCCCATTATCCCCGCTTTTATTTGCCCTATGTATCGAACCACTGGCGGCACAAATCAGAGGAAACCCAGACATCTCAGGGTTAAACGCATACTCCCAGACCCATAAAGCGGCCCTGTATGCGGATGACATCCTCTTGATTATCACAAAACCCCTTACATCCCTACCAAACCTTTTCGACATACTAGATCGATTTTCTAAGGTCTCCGGCTTCAAAATCAATCATTCCAAATCGGAAGCCCTCAACATCAACCTCCCTAGACACATGGAGAAATTACTAAAATTAAATTTCAAATTTAATTGGCAACAAAACCACATAAAATACCTGGGTGTCCACATCACCAAAACTGTAAAAGACGTGTACAATGCAAATTACCCCAACCTGATTCGGACCTTAAAATCTGATTTACGGAAGTGGACATCCAAAAGGATATCCTGGATTGGACGTATCCATAGTGTCAAAATGAATTTACTCCCCCGTTTATTATACCTCTTCCAAACTCTCCCAGTGCCACTCAGTTGGAGGGACTTGCACTCACTTCAATCTGAAATATCCAAATTCATCTGGGGAGGTAAAAAACCGAGAGTAAGTAAATTAAATATGAAAAGATCTGTGGCGGCGGGCAGCCTGGCTGTACCCTGCCTGGTATCATATTACAAGGCGGCACAATTAAGTCAGATTGTACAATGGCATTCTAACCCAAAATTAAAGAGATGGGTGGAATTAGAAAATGCTGCATGTGCACCTCTGGAACTGAGCAGCTTAATTTGGTTACCTAAAACGGCGCGAAAATTTACCGCCATGCCGCTCTCCTCGATGACCAACTCAGTGTCAATTTGGGAGTCTACGAAATTTCGGCATTCCCTTACGACAAAAAATTCTATGGCAACACCCATTTGGAATAACCCTGATTTTGCTCCAGGTCTATCAGTCAGTAATATCTCAATCTGGAGACAGAGGGGCTACAATCGGATTAGAGATCTGGAGGGTCACGACAGAAAAATCAAAACATTCGACCATATCAGGGAAGAAAAAGAGATCCCTCACTCAGAATTCTTTAGATACCTCCAGATCAGGGCATTTTATAACAAACTTGCCCCATACCCCCTATTAACATCTTTCGAAAAGCTCTGTCTGGCTGAGACCGACACGAAGGGACTTACATCTCAGCTATACGGAGAAGTGATCAGTTCTGGTGAACATGAGCAGCAGATACCCTCATTCCGTTCTCAATGGGAAACAGATCTGGGAGAAAACTTAGAAGATGAAGAATGGAGCGCCATATATATGGCCACAGCGAAGAGCTCCATATGCACCACGCTCAAGGAGAACGCATATAAAGTCCTAATGCGATGGTACCTCACCCCACTGAAATTATCAAGGTTTGTGCCGGGTTCCTCTCCCCTGTGCCCCCGCCAGTGCGGAGGAACAGCCGACCTGTTACATATGCAGTGGTCTTGTCCACAGATCTCTCCACTGTGGGAGGCGATTAGACATTGGATACAGAGACTGTTCGCTCTCACCATTCCCCCAGACCCGTGGTTGTTCCTACTGAACAGGCCATTGATGGGCCTTTCCAAAACAAATAACAAACTAATTGCCCATTTTGCAATTGCAACGCGGTGCGAGATCGCAGCATTATGGAAACAATCTGATATTCCAACCATCCCAAAGATTCGGAATCGAATTTGGTTCATTTGCCAGATGGAAAAATTAACGAGTTTAGTTAATGATACTGGTGACAATTTTCTAAAAGTCTGGACGCCTTGGCTGGCACAGACAGATATCCCGGGGATTGAGAGGTCCTCAATATGGCTCTAATAACAGTAGGTGCGTTCTCCTTGGGAGGGGCTTACAGGAAGTATTCTATTCACCCAGGACCCCTTATAGCAGCATTATAACATAAGTAATGAGAGACGACTCAGCTTGCAAACATATGTGATGCTTAGCACGGAGCCACGTGTCGCACCTACTACCAACGCACTCCCCCTACCTCACCCCCAACCTACCCCTTTCCCCTCCCCATCCCGCCTCAACCTTCCTTTTTTTTTTTTTTTTTTTTCTGTGAGTATGTACAGTATTGTCTCCCCTTTTAAGTTGAGTTATATGTGTCTGTTTGTCCATTTAAGTAGAGTCGGCTTGGACTATATAGTCCACACCAAAGTACCCAGAAGACCGGGTCCCGAAGCACAGCAGGGCCTCGTTGTTACTTATATAATTGTTAAAATATTGTTTGCATACAAGACAAAAGTATTCTGTAATGTATTTTATGCTGTCTTGATTCAATAAAATTTAAGTTATAAAAAAAAAAAACATATATAAGCATCAAAGAAATCTGGACTTTGTACAGAGAATAATAGTAAAATAACTAAGAATAAATGTTAATTGAAGTCCACACAATTAGGGATAGTGTACACAGAGATGGGCAAAAACACAATTCTGAAAGCAGAAGAAATATTCTCATATCAAGGAAGCACTTTAAATTTAGTTGCTCATTAAGTCCCTCACCATTGCTAGTTTGTAGTGTGTGGATCCAATAAGCCTCTCTTCTGAGGAGGGTTGTACCTATCAAGGGGCACTTGTGTAGGTGGTAAGGTCTCTACTGTATGCCTATAATTCTTAATGCAAAAACGGGATGTCTATTCCATACAATGATGAACTAGAATAGTAGGTTCAGTGCAATTTTTGATCACACTTTTGTGCTCTATAAAGCATAATCTCATCATCCTGTTTGTCTTCTCTATATGTGAGAAAAAAAACAATAATCGCAAATTAATTAATTAATCTTTGTGCGAAGTGATAATAAAAAGGTATGAGGTAGTGATGCTGCTCCCAATAATGACAAAGTTCATTTGTCTAGAAACACAAAATATGGGGTGCAAACACAACCAAACTAAATTATAAAAGTGAATGAGAATTGCTTACAATAAGGCAATGTAGTAGGAACCTTGATACTGAAATGGATAACCCTAGAAATAGGGGGAAAAAGGGAAACACAATACTGATACAGTGTGATACTGTAATGAATATATTATATATATTTATATATATATATATATATATATATATATATATATATATATATTAAGGAGAACAGATGTGCACTCACAAACAATTGTTCTTGAAAGGCAGTATGATAATAACATCCAGGATCTGGTTTGTTGACTCTACTGGTCCCAGGTATAGTCCTTAGTCTTGTGCCTATGGGGAGATGTCTTTCTTGGCTTTCAGATACTAAGAAAAAATTGTGTGTGGTGCTCTCAAGACAATCCGTGTTATGAGGCAATATAGATTTAGATGGAAAACAACCCTAAATGCATAATGTAATAAAGTCTTAAAGGATGCAGCCCGGTTATAATGATATCCCACAAGGCAAGGCAGTAAGGATAAAATCAATAACACCAGCAGGTGACCGGTAGATGAAACATCCTTTTTAAACAGACACAATAAGTATGGACAGCATGGAATAAAATCACTTGGGAATCTTCATCCACCATAAGCAGTAAGTCCAAATGTTTCCAGTGTCCCAGGGTTGAGTGTGCATCCGTAGTAGAAAGATCTTCAGGCAAAGATGGAGGGGGAAAAAACGAAGCACTAATATCTTGCTGTGGAACCAGCAATGAAAAAACAGGAGTACGTTCCCAAATAAAGCTATTTAATGGATCAGGAAAAGGGTACAAACACACCAACGCATGTCGGACCTCTACCAGTCCTTTATCAAACTGGTATCCTTGATGTTTCTTCCTTCTTTTGTGCTCCGGCTGACTTAGCTCCTCCTGCATGATGTCACCCTCAAAAGAGCTTACAAGACCCGGATATAGGAACCTGGGTGTGCTGTTTAAGCCTTCAAAGAGCCCTCAGAAAGAGACAGGTGGAGACAAGAGCTGTGCAGGCTCTGTGCAGCATGAATGGACACCCAAACTTCTGACACTGGCACCAATCCAACATGTTTTGCTCGTGGTGGAGCTTCCCCAGGGCATGAAGAGATACTCATAGTGATGGTGTTGAAACAGTCTTCCACTCATTTATTTCCCTGATTTGAATCATATTATAGGCTCCTTTTAGATTGAGTTTGGAGAAGATGGTTGCACTGTGAAGGCAATCGAGGACTTCAGAAATTAGAGGGAGCGGATACTGATTCTTTATTTTGATGTTGTTGAGACCCCTATAGTCCATACAGGGCCTTAAGGACCCATATTTTTTCTGGACGAAGAAAAATCCTGCCCCTGTGGGATAATTCCACTAGTCAGATTTTAATTCAGTATAAGCTCTCATGACTACAGTCTTTGGTTCAGAAAGGGGTAAGTCCACCCATGCAATCCTGTGATGGTGAGGAGCCAGGGTGCCAGTGGCAGACAATGGAGGTATGTGGGAATTGCGCTGCAGGCGCTGGGATGCCTGAGTACCGACGGGGGTGGACAATGGTCGCATTGACGGCGCTGAGACACCAGATTCCTTACACCTACAAGATGGGGCACACAGTCACCTGATTTGATACACAGTCAATCTGTGGATTGTGAGCCCACAGTCACTGCAGCCAAGGGACTCCAAGGAGAACATCAATGATTTGGTACTGAAAAACATCCATCTGTAGAGACTCGTGGTGAAGCACCCCAATGGTAGCTGTGAGCAGAGGGGTCTCCTGAGAACTAATCCATCCATGGTCACAATGGGCAGCGGTAAAGTACTGATATGATGGATACAGCCTGTTCCACGAATGAGCCTGCAGCCCCCGAGTCCATGGAAGCCAGGGTTGACATGGAGTGCCCCTACCAGGAGAGGTGGATGATAACATCCAACAGCAGGAAGAAGGAGGACAGAAATTAGATGTGTCCAGAGAAGATCATCCTACCTTTTCTAGACACTGGTGTTTCCCAGCTTCTTCAGACTGTATTGTGCCCCTTCAGTATATGCCCCTTCTCACCACAGTACACAGCCCAGTAGTATGTCGGAGGTGGTTCATTTCTTCCGAGAGCTGCATTGTATGGGTTCCAGTATATATGGATTGGGACACGAAGGAGAGTCGGAGGATGAAATTATGGAAAGACCTTCAGGATTTGGTGACCCCGCCCCCGCTCCTGTTGCCTTTTCATGAGGTGGATGTCTACGGAGATGCAGAGGGTGTTCAGTCATTCTAAGTCTGATTGGATGTCCCTGCATGTAAGTTTATCCATGAGCCTTTCATAGAGGCCTTGCCGGAAGTCAGTTTTCAGGGCTCTCTCATTCCAGTCGGTGTTCACAGCCAATGTCTGGAATTTTACCACGTTGTGGCCTTATCAGGTGATTTCATTGTTGAATTTGTATAAGGGTGGCCTGAAGTGAGTCCCCAGGAGTTGGCCCTGGAGGAACATGGCTTTCTCCTCCTCTGCAGGGTCCATTGTGTGGCCTGTGCAAATTGTTACATTTGCATATGTAGCTTGTTACTGTCCAGGAGACAGACCCACTAGGCAGAGATGGGGAGTATAGACCAACCCATACCTGAGATCTAAATCCTGAATGAGTAAGAATTGTGGGGTTCATTTCCGGGGTCAGGGAATGGTTCAGTGGCTGTGTAGAGTTCCCAGTTCTGAGGTCGGGGCAGGAGAGAGACATAATGGTTGCTGTCACAGTTCTGGGGTCAGGGCTGGAGAGAGACAGGAGTCCAGAGGTAGGCAAAACAGCACACATGGATTTAAACAGGAGCACTGTATGGAGAACCTTGCACAGGCAAGGAGAGAGGGAAATAGAAGCCTTATAAAGGGAGATGACAAGTGTGAGCCATTCCATCTGAAGCAGAGACTGGCTTCCTGTAAGGGTGGAAATGTTGGTGCAGGTAGGGAAGTCAGGAGACATCCATGTTTGAAAACCTCACACATTCATCATGTTCTGAAATTAGTTAGCAGAAATACCATAAATATTTTATCACCTTCTCCAGGCTGGCGTTAGCCCTATGTTTATAATGGCCAAAATATTGGCCATTATGTACATTGGTAAAGTAAGCAAAACCAACCTTAAATATACGATATATAATAAAATATAATTTAAAGTACATTACAGTGGATATTAACCCATTAATGTCCATAATTAGCTGACTAGAAAGAGATACAAAAGGATTAATATAAACATAAAACTACACTACCTACCTACCCCACGTGGCTACCTTAGTGGCTAGTAAAACATTGCAATGCTTTACTAACTGCTAAGATAATCAAGTGGTTAACTCCTCCCCTCTTCCCCCCAGAAGTCTAACTACCCTCCATCACACATTCTCCCTACCCCCATTACCACAAATAAACCTACCCCCCATACTAATGGCCAATAGCCCTATTAGCCACATGTTGCTACTAGTGCTTTTGTAGTGTAATTAAATATGCACACTCACACTGCTGATCTTTAACCCTCAGGTTAAATTCTCCATATATTAAATATCCAAGTAAAGTATATTAAAAAAGAATGCTACATAAAAAGAACTGGCAAAGTCTTAATGTCCCCTTAATGGGAAACTTCCTTCAGTGGATCCATAATATATAGAAACAAATAGCGGGGAATAAGATCTCTATCTTATCCACATAAAGATGAGAAGGACACTATTTTTTATGCTCTAGCGTGCATATACAAACAAAGTAATACATACACATGCACCTAATGGAAAACGGCAGTCCACATCATAGATGCTGCTGTTGTAATAGCAAATGCTGCCGATGTGTCCCTTCTTCAACTGTGTGAGCTCAGTGAGCAGATGATAGCACTTCCATCAGGCAGCATACTGGTTCAGCCCAGAATCAATGTCCAATGTGCATAGGGTAATGTAATCAAACATGTAGCTCAATAATGTTACCTATAATAAAATAACATTTTACATACCCCTGCCAGGATGAAGGCCTTACTTCTCCTCCTCTTAGTCCTTACCAACATTGAAGAAAGGGTCGATGCCCAACCATTAAAACATACAGCTGGAAGAACTGTATATTATGCTTTAGTGTGAAACTCAATAAAAATTTAAGTTACAAGAGTAGACGCTGTGGTGATGCGGCGGGAGCACGTCTCCACGGACGGAGCATTGCATTTGTGCACATGCACAGATAGCGGTCCATGAGCGCCAGAGGTACTGGTGCGTGATGCGTGCTGGGGGCGGAGCCTAGCCTAGCTGCAATCCTGACAATGAGCTGTGCAGGGCGATGTAACTTCTCTCTGCGCACCTCTTCCCGACAAGTGTGGACCAGTAGTATTAATACAGCAGGAGTCTCATTAGAAACAGGGACCCCACTATGTTAATTCTGATTGGAAATGAGTGTATTAGGATTTGGATGTGGCGAAACTGTGATTAGGCCTCGGTCAGCTTCCATTGAGCTGCAGTTTCCTTGCTGCTGAAGTGTTTATAAATCATATTCAATCTGTATGCTGTAGGCCCCCTAAGAATGAAATTGGCTTGCTTTTAAAATTAAGGTATGTTCAACTTTTTTTCTAATTTACTGAAGGTTGACTTTGTGCCCAAGTCTGTTATATGCATTTTGGCTCCATATACAGTATAATGAACAGGGCTGCCGGCAGCTGGGGAACGCTAGGAGCCTGCCCAGTAAGTCCGTAAATGGAGTTTGTCTTTTTCATCCTCAGGTCATTTCCTTGGTGGGCCTCTGTAGAATGCCCACCACGGCCCCGCTTACCAACATTAGGGCCTTAACCCCAAACCCTCACTGTTCACCAATATTAGAGTCTTAAATCCCCTCTTACTGCTCATCAACTTTAGAGCCCTGACCCCTCCCCCCAGGCCAAGGTGAAAAGTTAATTTCTGGGTGCCGGGAAAACTGTCAGATGCCCTGAAAGTAGATATAAGAAAAGCTTGTACAAGGTTATAGCACGTGGCAATGCATTTTATTCTTAGCAACTCCATTATTTGTGGCAATTGCAGTTTAGGGAAAAACATGTAAATACATAATCATGAGAATTCATACACATTTTAATGAGTTATGTTTTGTTTACTTAATAATAATGTAACAACAACAGAAAAGGATTTTGTGAATAGAGATGTGTTTAATGATCTACACCAGATTAAAAATTATTAAACATATCTTCCTAAACACAGAAATAATACTGCTGTGTTCATTCAGTTAAGTGTAAAACATGATGGCTAGTGACCTCATACACTCATCTACTATAAACTGAAAGAGAAAGAAAGTACTGTATTTTAGTGAGTTCCCCAAAGATCATCAACAGTCTATATCAGCTTGTGACACATTGAGATGAACCAGGAAAAATATGTCTTGCAAATGCTCTCCAGAGATTAAACACATTTTGAGATTCAAAATAATTGACCTTTACTGTCAGCCAAGTAAATCAATAAAGCAACAATAAATAAGAAAATATCAACCTACAAAAAGAACAATGTTCATTAAATGAAATGATGATGGCTGCAATATAACAATTTGTACCTATCATTGAAATGTAACAAAGTATCTCTCTGCCTGATTGTTTGATTTAAGATTTTAAAGTGTACATTTATATTATGTTTGAAACTGACAGTTTTGGAAAATCGGAATCTTGTTAAGACATAGAATACTCATACAGTGGTCTTAGATCGACTAGCATAACATTTAGCAACATTGGGTTATTTTCTAAATTTGATGCTCATCCCAATATATGTAACATGAGCTGCAAAGTATGTGTTATTTTACCTGGCACCTAGTTGATGACTAGGCCGAAAAACATAACGCATCTTTTTGGGTGATCATTTCTCAATGTTGGTATAGCACTGTTTGATGTACTGTGCCTAGGCTATAATGTCTTAAATATCGATGAAAGAAAAAGAACCCAGTCTTATAGCACTCGTACACAACAATTGTATAATGATAAGTTTAAAATACTTTATTTATAACTATGAATAAAAAATAGGGTGTTAAAATATGATTAAATAATATGTAGAACAGCACGTGACTGTATCCTTTTGTAACCCACCCTTGTATAGGTGGGTAGATATAGTATGATCCCTGATTGGTACTAGAGATCAAACGCTATTTAATCATATTTTAACACCCTATTTTTTATTCATAGTTATAAATAAAGTATTTTAAACTTATCATTATACAATTGTTGTGTACGAGTGCTATAAGACTGGGTTCTTTTTCTTTCATCGATATTATCACGTCTCCATCCAGTCAGCACCTCACAGGTTAATATCAGCAGTGCGGGTTTTCTGTACGTGTATAATGTCTTAAAACAAGCACTATAAATCCTTAATTATTTAGTCTACACTTTGCCATTTGTTTATTTAAAAATAATAAATTGTGTGTAGTGCAGTGAAGAATTAACTTACTCTTAATAGTCCTACTTGAATCAAACCCCTAAACCTTTTGGGGCTCAACATGTAATTTAATCAGAGACAAGCCATGCTTTGCCAAGATGAACCTAACAAGGCTATTTTGTTTAACATTTAGGTCTAGATAAACAAAGCTGTGTTAAATCAGGGCTCATAATGTGATGTTTTAAACTATGAATGGATTTTAAGTTACCTATGGTAACATGTTATCCTCAAAGATACTTATATGCAAACAATATTCAAATTACATCTATTTTGTTTAGACTTAACATCTTGTTATTATACTGTAGCATAACATTGTGTTATCTTCTAATATGGTTATGTGATGCCAAGTTGGTCAGACCTTGAAAAAGGGCCCTTTCTGAAGTGATGAAAGAGAGGAGAGGGAAATAATGCCACAATATATTTTATGGTATATAAATTAAGCCACCCAGACACTGGAAAAGTAGTGTTCCAGTGTCATGAGGGGAGTAATGCTAAGTTTAGGTACATAACTTGTTTACTATGACAACGCTATATTTTATACTGTGTGGTATTGTAGAAAAGGTAATTAAACCTAATAGGACAAAGATTCACATATCGGGTTCAAATATCACCTCTATGCTGATGACACACAAATTTACTTTTCTACCCCTGACATTACACCTGCTACACAGACTAAAGTTTCTGAATGTCTCTCGGCTATATAATCCTGGATGGCACTCTGCCGACTTAAACTTAACATGGCAAAAGCAGAGCTCCTCATACTTCCTCCCAAACCTGGCCCTACTACCTCCTTCCATATTACTGTTGGTTGTACTATCATTCACCCAGTAGCCCTAGGGGTCACACTCGACTCCTCTCTCACATTCTCTTCTTACAGTCAAAAGGTACTGTAGCCAAGAACTATAGTTTTTTTCCTCCACAATATTACAAAGATACGCCCTTTCCTCTGTTGCTCCACTGCATAAACTCTGACACAGACCCTCATTCACTCCTGTCTCGACTACTGTAACCTCATGCTGTCTGGCCTTCTTGCCTCTCACCTGTCTCCCCTACAATCTATCCTAAATTCTGCTGCCAGAATAACTCTACTATTTCTGAAATCTGTCTCAGCATCTCACCTGCTGAAATCCCTCTTCTGGCTTCCTATCAAACCCCACATCTCACACTCAATTCTCCTCCTCACTTTTAAAGCTTTACACTCTTCTGCTCCTCCTTACATCTCAGACCTAATTCTCGCTATACACCACCCGACTCTTGTGTTCTGTTCAAGGATGTCTTCTCTCTACCCCTTTTGTATCTCCCCTCTCCCACCTTAAACCCTTCTCACTGACTGACCCACACCTCTGGAATGCCCTTCCCCTCAATATCCAACTAGCACCCTCTCTATCCACATTTAAACCCACCTCAAAACACACCTGCTTAAGGAAGCATATGAGTAGCTCCATGGCTGATAATTAACACCTCATACAAAAACATTGTCCCCTTGCAGACGCACTTACCAGAACGCCCTCCTACTGTCTCTGTACATTCTTCCTACCAACCAATTAGATTGTAAGCTTTCGAAGCAGGGACTCCTTTTCCTAAATGTTACTTTTATGTCTGAATCACTTCTCCCCTTTATGTGTTATTTATATTATTTATTATTTATATGATTGTCACGTATTTTACTGCTTTGAAGCGCTATGTACATTAATGACGCTATATAAATAAAGACATACATACATACCTTCACCAGAATGATTGGTGGATGTACCATGTGATGGCTTCTATTTTTTAATGACGAGATGTCATCTTAAAGGGAGGGAAGCAAGCCAATCAGGAAACATTGGCTTTATGTTTTCCTCTGTTTAGGATGAGGTACTTCACATACAGATTGGTGGATATACCAAGTGATGTCTTTCCTTTTCTGGAGTGATGTAACATCACCAAAAAGGAGGGAGGCATGGCACCTGATTGGATGCCTCCCTTTTTGGTGAGGTAACATCATAAAAAAATTGAAGCCATCAAATCCTACATCCACACCTCATAAAGGGGCCTGTATCTCGGGAAGCAGGGGATCCCCGGACCTGAAACCAATGCGGTTCAGCTCCGGAGACCCCCTGCACATGTACAATATGAATAAAATTGTATTTAAAATAATTTTTAATGTGCCGATGTTTGCGCCGAGAGAGCGGCGGATCTCTCTCTGCTGCAGACACATCTCGGCAGGGGACAGCTTCTCGCCAGGCAGACTGTCTTGCCACCAGTTACTCGCCATCTTGTCAAATTGTGGTGGTGCATTCATTCATCAGGGATTCGGCCCTTCCTCCATACAGGGAGGAAAACACGCCAAAAACATAGCGAATTCAAACCCCTGGCGGATGCAATTTACCGCTGCTTAGTGCATAGACCCCATAGTGACTGTGTTGGGGATGAGTGTGTTTAGGCTACTGATGCTGGTGACCTATTGTATCCATCTCCACCAGTGACATTACACTGTGTTGTCTAATTGCTGCAATACCCCTTTGTTATATGCTGGCTAGCTAAGGTGCCTGTCACTTTCTGTGTTGATGGGTCATGTGAGCTCTTAAAGAAAGGTGCTAAAAAGGCTACCTGGCTTTACTTTTTTCACAACTCTTCTACATAAGCAACATGATCCTTTAAGTGTTTAAAATAACATGGCACAATTGCTCTTCTTGTTGTATTTGCTTAAGTATGGGTAACAGGAGACATAACTGGTATTTGTGGATGAACTTGTAAACGTAATCGTGGTCATCTATGTTGTGGTGCAATTGGTGTTTACCCTGGGGGCGTGGACATCATCATCATCACCATCATCATCACCATCACCACCACCACCACCACCACCACCACCACCACCACCACCACCACCACCACCACCACCACCACCACCATCATCATCATCATCATCATCATCATCATCATCATCATCATCATCATCATCATCATCATCATCATCATCATCATCACAACAAGCAGAAGCATGATTGGTCAATTGTTTTAGTGATGATGATGACGTCCGTGTAAAAGAGTGTGTTGTTGTTGTTGATGCTGATGTTGAGGAAGGAAACATCAATGTACTTGATGTTGTTGATGATGATTATGGCTGCTGTTTATTATATAATTATTGTAAAGGGTTGTTGTTGTTCTTGTTGTTAGTATTATTACTGCTTTTACTGATCGCTTTACTTGAATCTGTATTTTCACAATCATGAAGAACAATCACAGTATCATCACTCTTATCTGAAACATTATCATATTCATCATTACCCAGAGCACCACCACTTTAACAGCATCAGCAACATCCTCATCCCTAGAATCATCATTCATAACAAGTGATATTTGAACATATGAATTATCAACTACACCCCCCTAATCCTCAAATGCATGAAATCAGTGTGATTGAATTTGTGACTACTGCTGCGACACACTTTATTCGAGCAAATACCCAGTATGTACCTGGCAGATACCTGGAATGCGCCGCTCCTCACCTCAGACAAGCCCCGTTGCGTTTGCCTTCCCAGCCATGGTTCATGCCTGGCTGACGGGCGGCTGATCTGTTAAATGATAATGATTAGGATTTAATAGGCTGCAATGCTTCGCGTGTCTACCAGATGGCATAAATTCATGAATTGTAATGCAGTATATATATATATACTGTGCAGTATTGCAGCCAGCGGGAATAAAATGCTTCAATCCCTGCCTGGAAAATAACGCAATGCACTCGGGCAGAAAACAGTCACAAACCTCAATACACCCGAGTATACCCGAATTCGTGGGACTAGCCGAGCTCGAATAAAGTGTGTCGCCAGTGTAATGTCTCTCTTCAATATCTGATGGTTTTAACAGCTCTTCAGAGTCTTGTAACATCAATGTCAGAACATCTTCTGCACAAATTGCTTTTTTGAACTGTGACAAGAAGGATACACTTTTGAACATGACTTAAGAGTAGAAGGTATGTTGTTGGCACTGGAAGCGGTAATAGGTAGAAGCTCGTGTTGGTGTCAGTAGTGTGGTTGTGGGCCTTTTTTCAACAGAACTGACAGATTTATTAACATTTTCAATATTATGTTTCCTCACATTATCGATTTTAGTTTCGGAAATACTAGCTAAGAACTTAGCTGGCTGACTTGTTTCCTTTTTATATATCTTCTTAATTGGAAGTTCACTGTCTACTATGCAGTGAGATTGTTGTGATGAATCATTGAAAATGTAATTATTATACTTCAGCTTATAATTCCTGTGCCTGTTATTATAATTTTGAATACTACTGTACCTGAAGATTTGCTTCATTAGAAAATAAAAATAAATGTCCCACCTTTTAATATATTTAATAGATTCAACCTCACCCACCCAGCGTACATCTGCGTTGCTCCAAAGGCGCACAGCCTGATGAGGGCCCCCCCAAGAACTGCTCCCCTCTGCACAGGACCAGCGTGCTAAGGGTTAACATGTGCTCGTTCTTTGTTGAATCGGCAACCCCACCCACTGGAATGTTAATGAGCCAAGGGGACAAAGAAAATATATTTTTGTTCACAGACGCACCAGATTCAACCTCACCCACCCAGCGTACATCTGCGTTGCTCCAAAGGCGCACAGCCTTTGGCGCAGCCAAAGGGCGTGAGCCGTTTGCTGCCGTTCACTAATGTTAGTTGATGTTAAAGCTGCTCTATTTCTATCTGTAACACATAAGCCCTTTATTCCCCTGTACCCAATTTTCCAACTTTATCTGTCCATGAAATGTCTGTCAATTCCCTGTATAACCCTGTTCTTTTATCGTAACCATGTATTTTTTATAACTCTGTGCCCAGGACATACTTGAAAACGAGAGGTATCTCTCAATGTATTACTTCCTGGTAAAATATTTTTATAAATAAATAAATAAATAATATATATCAAATAGTCCACTTTCCAGTTCTTTGCTCAATTTATTCAGAGACAAATAGAACACATCTTTTACAGCATCATTTCAGTCAGTTACAAAAGGTTTTCAGGCATCTTGAATCTAGTTATAGAGTGGAGAATGCTTAGCTTAATTGTTCTTACCTTGGTTGTTAAAGGATTCTGAATTCTATACTTTACATCTAAATACAATTTTTTTTTACATTTTCCTAAAGCAATCTTTAACATAGCATTCACCTGTTTTTCTCTCTGTCAGCCTAATATTCTTAGTCAATCATTAAAATACAAACACTGTTTCTTCATTTAGCCTAATTAGTTTGATTTACAAAACCCTCTTTGTTCGTCACTAATAACTATAGGATTAACTGTGTTCCTAATCTTTTAAGACCGATCTCTATTGTATTGTCTTACTAACTATTTAACTAACCTTTGATTCCAAACACATGATCATATACTATTCAACTCAGCAAACATTAAACATACCCAGGCTTATGCAGAGACGGTAGAGAATGGAAATAGCGCCATCTTTTGGCGAAAATACGCATCAGAGAAGCTTGTCCTCCCGAGAACATGGCGAGATGCACAAAATCCGCCACAACAGGTTTTGTTACTTTAAAATTCGCCAAACACGTGGCGAGAACATTAAATTCGCCATGTTTAGATAGGGTGGTATGCCAGTAGCATCGATGCGCTTGAACGTGCCAATCTGCCCCATAATATGGCGAGTTCTATGTCGCCAGCAAAACTTGGCAATTTGCTGCAGTTTGCCGCCGTTACAATACATCGGTGAAATTACATAGACATCGAATGGAAACTCACCAACACTATCAACATGTCTACAAGAAGGTAACGCCGTTTCCTGCATCCGCCCATATTTAACGCCAATTCTGTGGCTATTTTATTGCCGTTTTCCCTTTCACTAACGTTGATCTCTGCATAAGCCCCACCATGTTTTATAGAAAATTGAAATTAAGAAAACAAGATAGCTACTGTACACTTGCCTGCCTTCAGACTGATTTATGCCTTTTTATTTTTGCAGAGGCAGCTATTATTTTCCAATATAGTTTCTAACTTAATACTGTATTCTTTATTTTAACCAGATACATGCTGAATATAAATGTATAGACAATATAACATAATTATTATTTAGGCTTGAAATCATACTATCTTCACTACCCAACACAGGAGAGGAAACACACCACTCACTTAGTTAATAATAACAATTTTGTATAATTCACATGTGTCATAGTTTAGACACAAATGGGTGCTACCTATGTACTAGAAGTTAATAGTATTAACAATTGAATGAGAGTGTGACAAAGTCACAAAGTCACCCACAGAAAGTGCATTCGGTCTGTTGATTGCCTTCTGAGAGTACGACACACATGGCTACTAGATTGGTTGTCAGATGAATTGTGCAATTTGACCTATATACTGGCTTCAGCATTTCAGATTTACTAGACTGTATGGTTAGACTTCACTTATCATTAGATGTTTGCATTGTTCACAGCTTTGAAGTCTATTGATCAATTAATACTGTGACTAATCAGTTAGCACCACGTGGGATTTTTAATTGTATTTTTATTTTTATTTTTGTCACTTTTATCACTTATGGTTTTCTCACATTATATCATCACTGAATAAAATATAAATATAAATATTAATGAGGTGTGCACCACAAATGTACTTTCTGTGGATCACTTTGTGACTTTGTCACACTCTCATTCAATTGTTAATACTATCTTCACTACCCGCAGCAGCACTTTAACTGATGAACTTTATCAGCTACATCACCACCACTCCCATCCCCACAATGACTGCCACCATACAGTAACTACATCCACCACATCTTCTTCCCTCCCCTCTATGTATACATTCCAAATATTTATTCAAAAGTATAACTCGTATTTTTACTTTTAGACATGTTGATGTCATTATTTTACTTCCCTTATATTCATATATATAGAGAGCTAAATTATTTATTATGGAATTGCAGCCAGTGACTGCTTTTTTTGATGTTTTCTTTGTCATCTGCCGCTGCACAATGGATGGCACACTAGGTGCACTGCAGAAGAAAGAGCATGATATAGAAAATAAATCTAGGACCAGTTTAGTTTATCACATTGATTATTCAAAAATTGACAGTACAAACGTTGTGAAAGCTTAATAATTATTCTTGGGATTATTTTTCACAATAATCTCAATAATAATAATAACAACTGCTGCTTTATATTCATGTTGATATACTACTATAATCACAGAAACATGTGCTGAATGAAGGCCAGATTAGGCAGGCACTGGCAGCGTCCACTTCACTGAAAGTACCGTCAATCACAGCAGGTTCAATGCCTGGTCCTTGATTAATGGTTCAACTAGGTCTCACTTTTCTTACATAAATACAATATACTTTTTTACATTAGAGGGATTTTTTTATTAGTAGCAGTAAGTGTCAAAGCAGCGCCTTTCAGTGCCAAGAATGCACAAGTAGTGAATGATAGAAAATCAAGATGGAGTACAGCACTGGATATATTATCCCTGACTGTCATTTTCAAAAATTGTCAGAGATACAATTAATAAAGTGTTCTGGAATTTGACGATTGATAATTATTTTTGGGATTATTTTTCATAGTAATATTAATAATAATAAAAATAATAATAATTATAGTAATAATAACTGCTACTATGTATATCAAGATAATATTCTTCAATAACAGAGACATGGGCAGCATGAGAGCCAGATAATCCACATCACTGAAAGTCCATTAAATCACACCAGGTTGATGCAAAAACTATGATTAAGTATTTTAAAAAAATGAACGGTATAATAGTACAGAAGCAACACAAAGCCTAACCATCCCATAGCTAAACCCTGCAAAAAATGGCTCCAGCTTGAGACTGCTCTTCTCTTTATAGTCCTCCTTGGCGCCTCCTCCTCAGCCTAGGTTTGTAGATTACGGTTTTTGGGTTGAATTATTAATCCTTCATGCAGATTACTAACCAGACGATCTGAGAGATCCAAATCTGCAAAAATCAATCTCAAGCCAGGAGATGGATATCAACATGATAGATGCTGAAACAGATTTAGGGCAGATTAAAGCAATTCTAGCATCCGCGTTTAGGAAAGCTTGTAGGGGAGGATTAGAAAGGCTGAAAAGTATATGGTTCCATACCTGAGATCGGAGAGAATTAAGGTTTGTCTAAAGTTTTAGCAGTAGAGCCACAGAGAAACAAGGCGTTTCTTTGGAATATTATGAAGGAAAAAATCGACAAGTTTTGTCTGTATCGTTAATGTGAAAGGAAAATGTGAAGGAGGAGTAAAATGTGATACTGTAGGCAGTGTGCTTGTGATACTGGATATGTGATAGTTCTGCCAACAGTAATGGAAAACAAATGGACATTAGTGGCAGACTTGGGAGCTAATATGTGGAGCTGCGCCTTTAACATGTTAAATTTGAGTCGGCAAAGGGCAATCCAGGATGATATGGTCTATACACATTCAGCAACTTTGTATGTACAGCAGGGGTAAGGTAAAAGGTTGAAAAGTAAATTTGTGTCATCAGCACAGAGGTGATATCTGAACCCAAGGAGATGAGGTCACCAAGAGCGAGTATGTAAGGAGAAAAGAGAAGGAGTCCCAGGACACACCCCGGAGGTATAGCCACACACAGATCGACAGAGGAGAAGGCGAAGGTGTTAGCAAATGAGACACCAAAAGAATGATGGGAGAGGTACAGATACAGCCACGAGTATTAGAACATTTGTACCTGGGAAATTCTGTGAGATTCTGGGGCAGTCTCACAGTAAATGCCTCAACTTTGCTGCAACAATGCCTCAACATTTCTGTGAGATTCTTAATGGCCTATAGGATTAACACAGCGGGGGGTCCCTGCAGTCCCATTCAAACTGAATGGGACAGCAGGGACCCCTCCTGTGTTTATCCGATGGGCCATTAAGAATCTCACAGAAATGTTGAGGTAATGTTGCAGCAAAGTTGAGGCATTTACATTGAGACTGCCCCTGAATTTCCAAAGCAAGAGTTCTAATAATCGTGGCTGCATCTGTAAGTGTAAATCCAGGATAGAAGTCTGTTATGGTTACCAAGAGTATGGAGAATGTGACAGAGAAGAGGGTTGTCCACAATGTCAAACACTGCAGAAAGATCGAGTAATATAAGCAGGGTGTAATGACCGTGGTCTTTAGCAGCCCAGACATCATTAGCTATTTTGGAAAGGGTTATTTCTGTGAAGTGAGCAGTGCGTAAACCAGATAATAGAGGAACTAAGAGAGAATAGGACATAAGAAAATGAACCAAGCGAGTGAATACATGGCATTAAAGGAGTTTAGATTCAAAAGGCAGGAGGAAGACAAGGTGATAGCTAGAGAGACAGGTAGGGTCAAGCTTACTGTTTATGTGTAAAGTTATAACTATTGCATGCTTGAAGGAGGTGGGAAATGTACCAGAGCTGAGGGAGAAGTTGAAAGTTTATTACGCTACTATTACTTAAACAGGTAAGAATGTAGGAAACAAATATCTGATGAGATCTAGAGTAATTAAATAGAATCTGAAGAAAACAAACATGCATTCATTTTTTTAAAGGAAACATACAGTATAAGAAAAGGTAATATTTTTGGAGTGATTGACTCTTATCAAGGCAGCTGAAAAGTTGTTTAAACCCCCTTTCATTTTTAACCGCTATGTGGTACTGCTCTTTTAAATACGTCCAATGGAGTGCTTTATAATAATCCACAAACAAAAGTGAAGGAAATAAATTCTAGATGTATAGCCATTCCTCAAACATAACCTGAGATGTAGACACAACTGCTACAGCTATGGGAACAATCAGTCAGCAACAAATCAGCAAATAGCAACTACAAATTGCACAACAGTAATACCACTGAAAAAGTAATCTTTGGTAATAATAGATAACATGAAAACCTGCCTGAACAAATATCCCTTGTGGGAGCAAGGGTTTGTTTATATTCGAGCTCATGCTTCCAATAGAAGATTAAACATGTCAGCAAAATTAGAGACAATATGATACAGTATTAGATGATCCGAATGCCCCCAACAATGGTTATGGAATTGTTAGGTGTTATTTTTGGTTACAAAATGTATCAAATGTATCAACGACAACAAAACTTATATTGCAAACAAAATAATTGTTTTCTTTGATATATACAGTGCAACTATTTTGCTCCAAAGATGCACTACTTTTGCGATGATACATAAAACTATTCTATTTGATGGACTAAACAAGATAGATGGTTTTATTCATTAACTCTCCCCCTCTGCTCTTTCAGGCTTTCTTTTAATTTAAAAAAAACATACCTTTTTGTCTGCTTTTGTCACTTATACAAGTCTCTACACAGCTTTTCATATCATCCAGAATCAAATTAAAGATACTAATGCACATTTACACAGTTCTCTGTTATGCTTCCCCTATGTACAGCTGAGAGCTCGCGTCACAAAATGACCACATATGTCATCTCCATCCTGCCCATTAACTTTTTTCTTCCCTCATAACTTTCCCTATTTTGGTCTCAAATACTTGGGCGTCACCTTACCTAATAAACTTGTTCTCCCACAACATAGAGCTCTGCACCACTATTCACATAGTCGAAGAAATACATGTCCATTAAGGTCAACATGTGCTAAATTTAAAGGACTGATACTTATCCTATAGTTGTATTTTCAGTCTATTGATCGAGAGGAAAGCAATCAAAAAACCCCAATGAAAAATCATCTAATGATATATCATAAAGGGGAAACTAAATTCCTTCATGACTTCAAATATTAGCAATCAGATAACTCTGTGGTTTAACATCCTTCAATTGTTACTTATTTGGAATATCCCTGTATTCTGTACTGTACATTTCCTTTCTAAAAAGATGTATGAACTTCTATTTGAAGATATCTATTGTATTTGCCATTACAGTCTCCATCTGTAATGAATTCCACATTTTAACTACCCAAGGAACACTTTACTTTGTTGCTACTGTAGTAAAATCTTCTTCCCTCCAACCTTAAGATATGACCCTGTCTTTTGTACTGCCCTTGGGATAAATACTTCTTTTGAAAGATCCTTGTATTGTCCGCGAATATATTTGTATATAGTTATCATATCACGTCATACATTAGATGCTTCTTTTCCCATGTAAACAAATCTAATTTAGCTAGCCTCTATTCATAAATCAGATTTTCCACACCCTTTATTGGTTGCTCTTCTCTGACCTTTTTCTAGTTCCATAATATCTTTTTTTATGGAGTGGTGCCCAAAACTGTACTCCATATTCAAGGTGTGGTCTTATTAATGCTTTATAGAGGGGCATAATTATGTTTACTTCCCTTCCATCCATTGCCCATTAAATGCAATATAAGATCTTGTTTGTCTTTAAAGCTACTGCATGACATTGGGCACTATTGCTAAGTCTGCTGTCTACAAGCACTCCTAAAACTTTCTCCGTCAAGGATTCTCATGATTTATTCCCATTTAATTTGTAAATCGCCTGTTTATTCTTGTTTCCCAAATGCATAACCTTACATTTATCTGCATTAAACTTCATCTGCCATTTACGTGCCCAAGTTTCCAGTTTATCTAAGACCATTTGAAGAGCAATTACATCCTGCTCTGATTTTACTACCTTACACAATTTAGTGTAATCAGCAAAGATAGAGACTTTGCTCTCCATGCCAGCCTCAAGGTCATTAACAAACAAGTTAAAAAGCAGAGGTCCCACTACCGATCCCTGAGGTACTCCACTCATAATTATAGCCCAACCTGAAAAAGTTCCATATATGACAATTCTCTGTTGTCTACCCTTCAGCCAATTTTCAATCAAGGTGCAAATATTTTTAAAGTTCAATTTGCTTTATTTTGTACATTAACACAACTGTTGTGTTGAACCGTATCAAAAGCCTTTGGAATATCTAAGTAGACGACATCAACTGCATTACCCTGGTCGAAATTCCTACTTACCTCCTCAAAGAAACTAATAAGGTTAATTTGGCATGACATATCCTTCATAAATCCATGCTGACTATTACTCATAATTTTGTTTTCCATTAGGTATGCCTGAATATTAACGCATACTAAATCTTCAAGCAGATTCCCCACTATTGATGTCAGGCTTATAGGTCTGTAATTCCCTGGTTGTGATCTGGCTCCCTTTAAAAATATACTGTAGGCACCACATCTGCTTTATGCCAAACATGTGGTACTGAGCCTGTGGAAATGGAGTTCTTGAATATTAAATGTAATGGTTTGGCTATTAGTTAACTTAATTCCTTAAGAACTCTTGGATGTATGCCATCGGGGCAAGGTGCCTTATTTACAGAGCTTTAATTTTATTAAGCCGCCTAGAAACTTTTGCCTCAGTTAACAAATTGTTCCTTAATATAGAGGTTGTGGCTTCCTCCTGAGGCACTAATATTGCAATTGATTCTTTCCTGGTAAACACAGAGGCAAATCATTTGTTTAATGCCTCTGCTTTTTCCTTATCTTAAATAATCTGCGTGCCCATTTCACACTGAAAGGTTCCTATGTTTTCTTTTCACATTCTTTTGTTATTAAGGTACTTAAATTACTTTTTAGGATTTATCTTACTTTCTATTACAATTCTTTTTCATTTTCCATTTCTGCTAATTTGATTCTGTCACGATGGACACTAACTTTATCAACACATTTATATTTCTTGGTATTCGATTGAACAGAACAAGTTGCAAAATAAATTGTGATTTACACACACGACGTCTGCAGAATACACTTAAAGTAACACTTACTGGGATAAGGGAACAAAATAAATTGTCCTTTGCATGCAAGCGCAAGAAATGCAGTCTTTGTTTAAAGGTCCCGTGGCCAGATCGCAACTTGCCGATCTAATAATTCAGCCACCTCAAAAAATTTCGTAGAGATTCGTTAGAATTAGTTCAAGAGTCACCAGGGCTAACGAATTCCGAATTTTGGGACAAATCCTTAGTTACGTTGTAATTAACCCCTTCTCTCCGGGACCGGTTGCCGCTGTGCTGGAACAAAGTCTTGCGTATTCACATCATGGATCAAGAATCACAAACACCCCGGGGATAGCTCGGCAGGCACAGTTATAGACTATTCCTGCCTACCTTTACATGTGTGCCCAATACCCATCCTGAGAAGATTTAACCCACCAATAGCCGCGTTGCCCGCAGTTTGCAAAACCGGGCAAAAAGGCTTCCCGGTTTGCAGAGCGCATGTGTCGGCTTGACACCCAGGCAACTTAGTATACCTGGTGTACACCCTTTTTATGGCACCTCTTAGTCTGAGGTTTAGCGCGAAGGGATCTATGACTTCTTAGGAATACGGCCATGTATACATTAGGGTGCTCTGCGGTCTTTCATCCCTGACACTTCTTTAGACTGAGGGGCGGAATCCCTTTGAAGTGTCAGGAATAAAATACCCGCAGCTCATCCACTCCCGACCTATTTACAGGTTAAAGGAATTTTTCCCTGGCTTATAGGAACAAGTCCTGCCCATACGGTTTAAACACACATTTTACACACTTTATTAAAACATTATGTTCTGGGTATATTTGTACTGTAATTTTTTTCATGTAAAGGTATGTTGTGTTATATTATATATGCACTCCAAAAAACAAGGTGCTGGGTGCTTCTGTTCTCGAGATAGCCTTTCTAATTGCAATGCCGGCATCGGGGACTCAAGTTCACCGAATTCTCACGTTAATTGACACAGTTCCCACGTCAATTGACTGGCCGCCTTTCAAGTCAGAAAGCTACCCAAGGAACGGATACATTCTATCGGTAAAGCTAACTGCAAACCACTTATCCAATTGACTTGTGGTTACATGTCAAACCCATAGAAAATTGATACCCATGCTTTAAATAGACAGCTTAACCAAAGCCACGCGTATCCAATCAGTGCTTACTGGGTTGCTCACTACTCCCATCTTGTGTCTCCACAGAATATAGCAGGCAATACATTTTCTTTTACTACAGCGGGCAGGGAATGGCCTGCAAATGGGGGGTAAATACAGCTGGGACAGGGCAAACACAATAATGCATGGCAAATGTTTAACCCCTTCATTCCCAATGAGAGGGGATGATGACCAGGATTAGCCCCTGAGGAAGACTTTACAGTGGAAACACGTGTTGGGTGATATCAGTTACCACTAAAGGAGCCCTTGTTGATGACATCTGGAGTGGAGGACAACTTTAACCAGCCCAGTACCTGCTGTGACGGCCGTGGAGCAGATGCTGCTTGCTGTGAATATTTTGTCTGACCCTGTGACCCAGTGTGGTCTGAATGCTCTCAAACAAAGGCACTTATGTAAGTGGAATACTTTGTGTTTTTAACATTAAAAACAGTACTATACTATTTTGCTTTTTCCCTCTTTTCGTATATGGAATTTCCCCCTCTCTATGTGGATCTGGAGTACTTGTCTGGAGACATAAGTTGGTAACTTTGAATAACCACAACGCTCTGATTTCACGTTAAACACGTGAGTGCAAATTTTATAGAACTTCCAGCATTGAAGCTAATTTGCCTCAGTTAACAATATTGCACTATTTGGTGTTTTTACTCTCTCTTACATGTCCTGATGTGATTTGCGCACCTGTTTCTCCTTCATTTGCTGATTGAATTTGGTTTGAATTCTACATCAGGAGCTGCACTCATTAAGGATAGTATATCATCTGTGTTACCTTTGATTTGTTGTGATATTATTTGCGCTTGATTTTTCCTTGCACAGGTACAGGTATAACACCTTTATTCAGGCCTGATCACCTCCATCCTCGTCACAGATTGCCCTTTTGCAACTCTTGTTACATTCCTTATAATTCTGATATGATGCCTCTGTCCCTTCTGACTTTCAGGTGCCTATTCTAGTAGCCTTCATAAAACGTCTCTCTAGGCCGCCAGTTTTGTCAGTGTAGTTATCACGGTATTCAAAATGACTCTGAAGACCTGAGATAGCTAAATGACCAAAACTGGCGAGGAGCAGCAATGTGATATTCACCTCTCTCAAAAGGTCTGCCCATCGATCTGCACCAATATGGGTGGGCCAGCATAGAGAGCTGCACAGAGAGAGCCACTTTTCCGTGCGCATATCTCTCCAGCGATCGCAGGGTTTTAATACAGGTAACAATTTTAATATAAGTGTACATCAGCTGGGGTCTCCAGAGCAGAACAGCATTGATTTCTGGTCCGGGGACCCCCTGCTTCCTGAGATTCTAGCCCCATTATGGCCTGTACACTAGTAATACATTTTGAATTTAAACAGATTCATTACCTTAGCGGCTAACCGCTAAGGCAATGAAGGGGGTCAACTTCAATAGCCTGTTTATTGGGGGAAGAGGGGGTGGATGAAAGGGGCAGTAGCCCCAGGGTAGGTGGTTAGGCCTTCTGGGAAAGTTGCGGGAGGAGTCAAACCCTTCACTACAATAGTAGTGGGAACCAGTCTGGTAATGAAGGGGTTAACCAGTCCTGCTACCCCCCCCCCCACCCCCCTCCCGGTAGGCCTAAAATCCCACCCTTGGGGCTACTACCCCCTTCACCCAATCCTTCTACCTCCAAGAAACAAAAATAAACACAACAACCCTACTACCCACCTCCTCTACCCCCAACAACCCCCCCCAACACATACAGTACAATAATGGGCAAAATTACTATTATCCAGATATGGTTAATATCTCACTTGCCTTTTCAAAATCAAACATTAGCCAGCCAGCATAAATAAAGTAAATAAAACTTCTACTTACCACTGCCATGATGAAGAGCATCCTCATCACCATACTCCAGGTCCATGTCCTCCTTTGGCAGCAAGAGTACAAGAAAAAATACAAGCTAATGGCCCCTAAACCCGTAATCACCTAGTCATTAAGGGGTTAAACCACCCCTCGCAACCCACCCAGGGGGTCTAACCATCTACCATGGCACAAGTACCCCCACCTTCTATCTTTTGATGGGCACAGTGGTACATAATACCCATATAATATGGGCATGATAAGTCACTATAGCAGTCAATGGCCAACCTATAAAAAAAATCATCAAGCACAACAATACACAACAATTAAAAAAATACAGAAGCACCTATACATCACAACAATAAACTAACTAAAAAGCCTCAACGACACATCAATAAAATTATTCTAACAACAAAACCGCAAAAGAATAAAAATTATGTTATACCAAAATACTAGAATACAATTAACTACACACCTAACCAACACAACTATTCAAAAATAAAACCGCTAACCAATCCTAAAATGTAATAAAAACAAGCTAACCAAATACTAAACAATTTAGTGAAAACAATAAACATAAATAGAAAAAAATAACAACCAATTGTAAACAAGCATTTGCCAAAAAATGCATTGCCTGTCACTGTATTTATCTGTACCCTAAAGGGGCACATATTAATACTTTAGCAGTCAATGGACAATGAAAAACATAAATATATATATATATATATTTTTTTTTAAGGATGTGACGTCATCCCATTGGTTCCAGTACCATTTGATATGTTCCATTTGTTAAAAGGATGTATCATTATCCCTTAAAGTGATGTCACATTCTTTTTAACAAATGGAACATATCACTTGGTACAGGAACCAATGGGATTGTTTTCAATCTAATTGGCTCACATGAGCCATGTGGGTTTAAGGATGTGACGAACCTCCCTTGGCGATGACATCACATCCTTAAAAAAACACAGTCACATGATACAGCGTCCAATCAGATTTGAGCTGTACATCTGACCCTAAAATGTGACATCACAGGTCCTATATAAGGCCTATTCCATCCAATTTTAGCTCAAGACGACGACAACGCAACTTCCATTGCTGGATTTTCAATGGGGTACATTGGATTACAAATAAAGAAGATAGAAGATTAAAGAAAGGAAGAAAAGAATGAAAGATGAAAATAGAAGAAGGAGAAAGAAGAAGAACGAAAGAAGATTTTTTTTGCCTGATTCTGATTGTGACGGGAGACCAGGTACTTTTTACAAAATTCATATATTACCAGGATCATTCATTAGGCAGACCAAGATAGGAAAAACAAATAGCGTTTATTATGGTAAACCCACGTACAACAAGAAGAAATACACAAGGAACAGTTAAAAATACACCTACTAGGGTAAGTACACTTACTCTAAGTTTTCCTAGGTGCAGGGCGCCCGCTTGGATGAGCTTACCCTGACCGTGATATACACCCGGTTCTCCTGGTCCTCTTTTCGGCTTCAATTCCTAGCCACGACCGCTCCGTTCAATTCTGAGAACATGGGAGCAAAAGATGGGACTCAGTCTCTGCGAGGCAAACTTTTCAGGCTTCAAAACGAAGCCATTGCTCTGCTATCTCGAACAGAGCAACTTTGAAAAGCCCGTCTCAGCTTCATCGACTCAGATCATTGGTTGTCTTGGATGGAGTTCCTCCCTCTCTTGGTCAGCACCTTATATACACTCCGCTGGGCTATCCCCAGAATGGAGGGGGAAGGAGCAGCCATTCGGAGCATGGGAATTCTTCCCTATCAGCCAATAGAAAGAGGGCTCATCCCCGGCTGACGTCAGAGGAGTAGGGCGTACCCAGCATGCTGAAAAAGCCTGGTGAGCAGTAAATATGATTTTAGGGAGATCTGACTCTATGGCTGCATTGCCACCTGAAGGGCCGGCTCCGCCAAGTTTGGAAACGACAAAAGGTGTCCCCACAGGGTGCCTTTTGCAGTCCAGACCTGGCCATTCACCCTTCCCTCACCCACCAAACATTATCACACCTCTGGACATCCTCTCCCCTTTGAACTACGGACGCTATGTAGACTTGCTGACACCATAACTGGATGCCCGGGCAACTTGCATAGAGCCTTATAAGAAATTTATCAAACATAATAAAACATACTTTAATACATGGGGGATATTGGGGAGATTCATGACTGTAAGGTACTTAGGACTGTAATATCGGGTCTCGAAACTCAGGAGTCTGGGGAACGCTGAAAAATTATACTTGCATACCGGAAAATAGTGCCTGCAGGCCGGGTAGAATGAAGGTACTACCGGTAGCTCTAGACCCCAAACTCCTGCAAACAAAATAATTGCATTCTTACCCAAATATCCCACCTATAACTTACACACAGCAAGTTTCATGAGAATGGGTTACAGAGAACATGGAAAGTTGAAAAGCAGGGACACTTTAACTTTTCATGCCAAGATACCTGGCCCCTGACTTATAGTGCTTGGTAGCTGCCGGGGACCCACAGGAGGGCTTAATCTTTATTATGAAGCCTGGTTAACCTTGTCCATCACACTGATCTTCAAGGAGGATGGAATCGGATTGCAGTGGATGAGGTTGTGGGTCAAAGGCTTCCTGATATGCCAAGATTCGGAGGGTGAAGACTTCTAAAGGTAAGATTAATATTGAATGTATGTAATTGTCATATTTCAGGGTTTTTGATTGTATTTATTTATTTTTATATTTTTCATTGCCCATTGACTGCTAATGAATTAATCTGTGCCCCTTTAGGGTACAGATAAATACAGTGACAGGCAATGAATTTTTGGGCAAATGCTTGTTTACAATTGATTGTTATTTTCTGTTTCTATTTATTGTTTTCACTAAATTGTTTGGTTTTTGGATGGCTTGTTTTTATTACATTTTAGGACTGTTTTGCTGTTTTATTTCTTGAATAGTTTTGTTGGTTAGGTGTGTATTTAATTGTATTCTAATATTTTGGTATAACATAATTGTTATTCTTTGCGGTTTTGGTGTTAGAATAATTTTATTGATATGTAGTTTAGGCTTTTTAGTTCTTTTATTGTTGTGGTGTATAGGTGCTTGGGTATTTCTTTAATTGTTTGTATTGTTGTGCTTCAGGATTTTTTTATAGGTTGGTCATTGACTGCTATAGTGGCTTATCATGCCCATCATTCATGGGTATGAGGTACCACTGTGACAATCAATGGGTAGAGGGTGTGGGTACTTGTGCCATGGTAGGTGGTTAGGCCTCCTGGGTGGGTAGCAGGTGAGGGTTATCCCCTTAATTACATAAGCGGTTATTAACCGCTAAGGTAATTAAGGGGTTAGGGGCCATTAGATTGTATTTTTTCTTGTACTCTTGCTGCCAACGGAGGACATGAACTTGGAGTATGGTGATGAGGACACCCTTCATCATGGCACGGGTAAGTAGAAGTTTTATTTACTTTATTTATGCTGGCTAGCTAATGTTTGATTTTGAATGGGCAATTGACCAATTATCTGTATCTGGATAATAGTAAGTTTGCCCATTACTATACTATATGTGTTGTTGGGGTAGAGGAGATGGGTTGTGGGGTTGTTGTGTTTCTGAAAGTTTATTGTGGGTAGCGAGGAGGACTGAAGTTGGTATTTGCTCTTGCTGGGTGTTTATACCTACCAGATGAGTAGCGGGAGGGGTTAACCCTTTCATTACCTTAGAGGTATTAACTGCTAAGGTAATGAATAAGTTAACTCCACTTGCAACCCCCACTACAAGGCCTAAACACCCACTAAGGGCAAAATACCATCTTCACCCACCCATGCTACCCACAATAAACATGGCACCGATAGTTAACCCCTTCATTGCCTTAGCAGATTGCCGCTAAGGTAATGAAATTGCCTGTAAATGCATTTTTCATGCATCTGATTCATGCCGGGGGCCTCTGGTGCTGGTATTAATGTGTATCAGCTCCGGAGACTCCCGGCATACAGTATATCTGATGCATGAAATATGCTTTTTTTTATTTTCTAAGACCTCTCTCCTCACCGCCTCAGAAGCTTCTCACCAGCTTCCCGACAACTTTTTCTAGCAAGAGGAATTTGGGAGGAAATCTCCATTCTAGATCCTCGATTAGCCTTGAAACCTAATCAAGAATTACTACTAGAATAGCACGAATTTCAAAACCTGCTGATAAGTGGCTTATCGCAGCTCACTTGGTGTTTTGGGTGACTGCAAAATATGGTGACTAATGCTTTCGCCACCCACTTATCGAGGCTTTGAAAATCGCTGTAGGCATTTTTGGCTGATAACAGCTAAAAAGCATTGATAAGTGGGTTATGACGTCTACTAGCATAGGCCCCTAAGAATCTAAACACCTGCCTCTTCTTTTTTATTTGTTCTTCTACCTGTTTATTCAGCCACATTAGTTTAGACTTATTTTTCTTTTTTCAACTTTTTATTTTAGTTTCTTTTGTAAAACACCAGCAGCTAACATTACAGATTTTTTAAATATGCATATAACATGTGGGAGGGGGAGATAAGGGGTGATTGAGGTGTACAGAAGAGAAAAAAGGGAGGGAGGGAGGGAGGTGAGGGGGAGGTGAATAGAGACATGGCACAAAAGATACATGGTTACAATTTATTTGGTTCAGTATTTGATTATGTTTCAATTCTATTATTCAATACAACATTATTTTAATTGTTTCTTCCATATCGACATCACAAAGCATCATCGGAGCTGCTACACTCCTTACCACACACAGAAACAGATAACCTTCCCAGGGCTGCCAGCCAAAAACCAACATAGTCTAAATCTTGTCCTACCTACCTAAATCCTGGTTCTACCAGTCTGTCTAGCCAAGGTACAAAAATATTTGTGCATTTGTGCATAGTCTGTTAAATATACTGTAATTTTTTCATAGTGAAGTGTTAGCTAGACTCTATTGATTATTTTGGCTAAATTTGGCATAGAACCCTTCCAGGGGTAGCTATAGTGCTGACAGAATATACAAAAATGAGCTTTCGCTCATACTATGGTATATTTAATGGGTACTCATTTAGCAGGGCTGTCCATGGACATATAATGTTATATTTAAAACTATATTTATAAGGCCAGCGTTCTCTGTCCAAAGGCCAGCTATCAATGGGCAGTTCCACCAGATGTGTGCCAGCATTCCGGTCTGACCACAGCCCCCAAAAAATCGGGGAAGATGTTCCCATAAATTATGTGTAATCTGCCCAGGGTCAAATACTAGTGGTATAACATTTTATTTTATTTTCTTTTACATGAGTATTTATAGGGATGTCGCTTCCCATATGTCCTCCCATGTGGAAAGGTTCTGGGGTTCTCCCAAATCCTCAGCCATTCGTCTAATATAAACTTTATCCTGTTCTACTAGAGTTGGGATAATTGCATGGTAGAATGCTGTTATCTGGCTTTTTTTAAATGGGTTTGAGAGACAGATCTCCTCAAATATAGTTCTGTGGATGGACACATGTTTATTTGCTTGTTGCGTGACAAAATTCTCAACTGCATTTACCTGAATAATTCAGAGTTGGGCATCAGATGTCTCTCCTGCATCTGGGTGAGGGTCTTGACCCTATCTCTCTCTATAAAATCTCCAACTCTGCTCAGACCCTGATTTATCCACCAATGATGAATCCAGTGATCGCGGACTGGCCCAAACATTGGGTTCTTAAATAGAGGTAAAATAGTGGAGTTGTGGTGTGTCAAATTACATGTTAAACTTATTTGGGGATATGCACTAAGCAATGAGCTTTTGCGCCCGATTTGGAATATTTTAATCGCCCGTTATAAAGTGAAGCCAAGCACGGGATTCACTAAAAAGTGAAGCGCATGGTGGTGTGTGCAGCCACAAATATGCCCGATCGCGCAAGCTGGTTTTTTCCCCCATGCAATCGCGCTTAAAATTCTACAGCGCGATAGCTGATAGAAAAAAAACAGACTGTAAGAACTGTATGGAGATGCTGCGTCTCCATGCACGGCTCTTACAGGCGATCGTACTGTATAAATATCCATTTTAATAATAGTGTGCATGTGCAGGGGGTCTCCTGAGCTAAACCTCGTTGGTTTCAGCCTCGGGGACCCCTTACTTCATGAGATACAGGCCCTGTTATGGGGTGCCGGTATCCCCTGGGCTTTTAAAGCTCCCGCGTCACGTACCCTCCCCAGGCAACTACCCCACCCTTCACCCATTCATTGGTACAGTGGGTATATCATGCTCATATAATATGGGCATCATTTACCACTATAGCAAGAAATGGGGAAGGAATTAAAAAACAGGTCCAAATCAAAAACATTACATAGCAAAATAAAACACAACACAAAGCAAAATAAAACACAGCACACATCAAAATAAAACACAGCACACAGCAAAATAAAATACAGCACACATCAAAATAAAACACAGCACACAGCAAAATTAAACACAGCAGATAGACGATGATGTAATCCAAAGGGAGTCACATGTCTACAACAACCAATCCGATTTGGGATATAGTTCCCACGATCTGATTGGCTCAAGTACCATGTGACGGCAGCCATGTTGCTTTTGATGACATCATGTTAAAAGGAAATAAAGCACAGTCATTCTGAAGGACTGGTTTAATTTCCTTTACATGATGTCACCCCCCCCCCCCAAAAAAGACATGGTTTTCACTGGCCAATCAGAGCCGTGGGAACCATTTGCGAAAAATGTGATGTCATAGGCCAATAAAAGCCTATGCAGCCTCATTTTACGGCAAGAAATCGAGGCGGAAGGACATCCTCCAATAGGACCTCAAGGGTGTGCCTGCAGATGCTGGAAGAAGAAACAGATGAAGAAGAAGACGACCCTAGAAGGGTATTTTGCTTCTTTGTTTAGAAATGTTTGGCCAATTAAATTTTTGGTTAGATGTTACTTTAGTAGTGTTTTAAATAGTTTTTTTCAGGCGGGGGTTGCCGATTTTTCCCTGATTGGACATTTTTTTTTTCCATGGCTGAAAAAATGCCTTTTAAGGCCGATAAAGACCTGTTATCACTGCTTAGTGAATCACGCAGCAGGTAATATCAGTCTTAAAAGACATTTATCGGTCTTAAGCGCAGTTATCACTGCTTAGTGCATAGCCCCCATTGTGTTCCACACCTGAAGAGAGTGTATGGTTGTAGGAAGGATGGTGTCGCCCACTACTCTATGAGCTTTGGAACGCACAGGAGAGATCCCAATGGCACAAAACGGAACAGGAGTCCTCTATATCTACCCATCTCACCAAGCCAGGAACAGTATGCCACAGCACCACCTGAGCCATCTGGGTCACCTGACTGTAGGATTTTATATGTTGTACTGCCAGGCCTCCCCCTGCTTTGGTCTCATTATGGCGTTAAGACTAATGCGTGACTTTCTGTTATTCCAGGTGAACCTGTGATGCAACTCTGAAGACTAGAAATATGCTATTCTTAAGTCGTATCGGCAGGGTCCTATAGAGATACAGAATTCTGGGTAGGAGGGTCATTTTGACCACCGCTATTCTACCAAATCAGGAGATTGAGTACTTTGACCAAGACTCAAGATCTTTTTTTAGTATCTTATTCAGTACATTGAGGGAATATTTGCCTGGCACAGTGTGTGCTATGAGTTCGTAAGTTAGACTATTTTTTTTCCATTCAAAATCAAAATTGAGTAAAAGGAGTTTAGTTACTTCCGCTGGCAGATTTATATTGAGAGCCTCCGATTTGATCTTATTTTTTTAAGGCCAGAGATTTTTTCAAAACTTTTTAGAAGTCAAAATAAATTTGGTAGTGAGGTCAAAGCTTTGTTTATAGTGAGTAAAATATCATCGGTGAAAAGACTAATTTTATATTCCTGTGCGCCTACCATCATTGCAGCTATATTTGGGTTAAGCCTGACCCCAGTGACCAGGGGCTCGATCACCAAGGCAAATTCAAAGGGCGAAAGGGGGCAGACCTGTCTCATCCCATTTTTAATTGGTACCAACCCCGACGTGCATCCTGCACTGCGTATTACTGCTTCTGGTGATGCATAGAGAAGTTGCACCCAGCTGAGAAAATTTCTCTTGAAACCAAAAGCCCATATTGTTGTAAATAGATACGACCAATCTACCTTGTCAAACGCTTTTTCCAAATCTAAAGTAAGTAGCATCGTGATTATCTTATTTATTCTAAAAATAATAATAAAAACAGTGCAATCGGCTGTAAGAGCCGTGCGGGGAGACACAAAGAGAGGGAATGCTTCTCTCTAACCTTTCTATGCAGCTCTTCCAGACTAGTGGTGGTCTGATAGAATTAACACAGGGGCTTCTGCTGCATTAATCCCTTCATATCAGCCAGTGTACTGGGCTTTTGGGTCTGGGGAAGTTGTGATTGGGCCACGGTCAGGCTCTGTTCAGCTGCGGTTTATGTGCACCCAAAATGAATTTAGATAACTCTGCATCTGTATACATATATACATACATGTGAAACATATATAGGACAGCATAGTCACACCCCTGTTACTCTAGTAATAGAAATGTATAAGATCATAGTTCTCATTGGGTCCTTTTTGAGCTCTACAGTCAAGTCTGTTAATCCATCTTGATTCAATTTGTTTTAGGAGTTAGACTCTGTCCCTGCCATGACTGAGACTGTGTAGAAAGTCATTCATTTGGAAACAGAGTTGGTTTATATTACAGATGTAGCAAGACTTACTATCTCCGGAGCCACAGATGGAAAATAAAAAAGTCGGGGCTGCGTAAATAGTGTCTGTGCAGTTGCACTACTGGGGTCCATACTTTCATATTGGACCCCCCACAGCATTAATGATTTGTGCATGAAATGTTCATGTAAATTTAATTGTATCATGTACACTATTAAAATGTTTCAAAAAGTGTTGCAAATGCTGCATTACCTTCAGCATTGATTTGTGTAAGTGTAACATACTAACTGCAGTAACTGTTATTTGAGAAAGGAAAGTTTAACAATTCACTATTGTTTGTGAATTATTGTTATTGTGAATATTAATAATATAATCATCACTTTTCTTTGTGAATTATGTGAATATTGTAAATTATGTTTGTGAACCCCTGGAAAGAAGAGATACGTATGTCTATGGTAAATAGCGTGTACTAATGATATGTTTTTGTATTTCTTTTAAACTAATGTATCTGAATCTTTAAATAATTTCCCTCTAGACAAAGCTATCAAATTATTTTTAAAAGTTTGATACTTTCTTTCTCACGTGAAAGCTACCCCCTATTGGATTTGATTGAGCATAGCTAAAACATGTTCAAACTTAAAGTTTGTAATTACATTGTTTGCAGAATGTGTTTGCTGTGATTAAGAAATGTGATTTTGTTGTTTGTTTTTTTCCATAAAATCCACACATCTTTTTTTTTATACAGGTGTGAACAATGCTTCAGTTTAATGAACTGCGAAAAGCATTTTAAATTAGATAAATGTGCAAGAAATAATGTATGCAAAATAAATACTATATCAAATATATATACTGTATATAGATACATGTGACCTTCTTTTCTATTTATACTAGTGTTTTGATGTATTTGATTTACTGTATATGTTTTTAATTTATAGACATTTAAAGTGAGCATAGTAAATGTAGATTACTTTATATTTCCATATTTCCCATAAATATTAGTTTAGTGAATACTAAGAATTGAAATTTTTACATATTTTTTTTAACTAACTAGCTAATGTCATTTATAGGATCTCTTCCTTCACAATTTAGAAGTCTCTGTTATGTCGACACCATTCTGTTTCCCCAGAACTTTAATAATGCAAAATATTTTTAAACACATATATTCAATTGTTCCAGGTATTAAAGAAAAGATGCTTATAGGAAATTAATACTGACCGTACTGTAGTTTTTAGAAAATATCCAACTAATGCCAAAATAATGTATTCAATTTGATAAAAAATTAAGCCTGTTCTGTCAAACTGGTATCAGGATGTCGAGGGGCTATCACCAGGAAACTGGCTAATGCAAACACCTGGTATCGTTTAAATGTCTTACAATAAAAACAGGTATATTACTATCAGGAAAACATAATTAAAGAATCAAAGAAATGTAGTAAATACTGTACACTGAACTCATGTTATACATTAAATAATAACCCATGGTACTGTACATCATTAAATACATGGCAGTTAAGATAAAAGTAATTGCAAAACAAGGAAGATCACAGTAACATAGTCTATCACGTAAACAATATAAATATTAAAACAGTACTCATTAGCTTAGATGCCGAGTTGGTGATTGACAAAATAAGTGTGTCCTTCCTTAGTTAAACAATATTGATTAGATGGGTATTTTCTCACAAACATTCTTGTACTGTATAAAAACCCATCTGCCACAATAAAAATGCCAGGAGAGGGAATCGACGTGCTAAAAATCATAAATGGAACTGTGCATGCCAGGGAAGCCGATTGTCTCCACCACTTTTAGCTATCACTATTAAACTCTTTGCCTGTATGATTAGGATGAATATAGATATAATGTAAATAAAAATAGGCTAAACAACATACAAAATGTTGTTATTTAAGTAATATTCCCCGAAGAACAGGGCATTACTGGCCAATAATGCCCTGGCTGGAAGAGTTGAAGGCCCGAGATCGAAGTAATGCCCTGTTCTTCAGGGATTATTACTATTATAGGCTAAATGTAGGCTTTTTTTTTTTTACATTTTTCATTTCTTCGCTATTCCTATCCCCCAAAGGGGATCCTTAGGTAAAGTAAAAGAAAAACAGACAAGCACAACCACAGATCAATATAGGACAGTTTAAAAGATTAATAACAAATAATGCTCCGTTACATGTGAGATGCAAAACTTGTTCACTTCACGGTGTGGGTGACCGGCACAACACGAGTAGTTCTTGAGCCTGTGTGGGAGATATTCTGCGTGTTTATTAAGGGGGTTTGAGTCCCACTGTTAAAGCTGGCTCATATGCAACCCCCAGTGCCTGCATGCCAGCGTGTGCACTGCCCACATATGGCATTTCTGTTCACTTTCGAGTTTGGCATCCACCATCTCCAATGATGTCAGCAACATATATGTAGGCCGAACCAAATGTACCCTGATAGTACCGTGATAGAATTTTAGAACACAGACGGAACATAATCAAGGGTTTTGTAGGCCATGGGGTGTCAAGATATTTCCTCTACAAACACAACTGCGACCCAAAAGAAATCATAATAACAGGGATTGAAATAAAACAAGCAGATGCAACTAGAGGAGACAGGCACCTTATATTGAGCAACCAAGAAACATTTTGGATATTTAAGCTACAAACCCTACACCCCGGGGGATTCAATGAAGAACTGGACTTATTGGCTTTTCAATAGCTTATTGGCTTTTCAATAGCTCTCTTCACCACGGTGCCAGCATATACTGCAGGTTTCCCTTACATCATGACATAGGGCCTCATGCAGTAAGTAGCGCTAAGCCACTTATCGCCACCTTATCGTAAAAATAGTCTACAGCGATTCAGTAAGCCCGATAACTTGGCAATAAGAAAAAATGTCGCATTTTTGTTTGCCGAAAGCAAAAAATTGCTAAACCTGCAGAGATAAGCCCGTAATCGCCAGCTTTTCAAACTCGTGCCATTCTAGTAGCCCCGATTAGCTTATTGATGGTAATCACCACTTTAGAATTTAGATTTTCACTCAAAATGTCCCACCAGGAAAGGTTGTCAAGAAGGTGGTGAGAAGCTGTTGATAAGTGGCGAGACGGGACTTAGAAAAAAATGCATTTTTATAAAAATATGTTTTAAGCATGGAGTCTATGGAGCTGAGACATATTACTTTGTATTTGTGACTCCATGGTCTTGAAAAGTACGAGTTGTAATAAATATTACCTTTTACCTTATAGTGTCACCGCGTACGTTATGTATGCGTGGGAACTCAATCCCAACTCTGATTGGCTACAATATCATGTGAGGCCGGCTATGTTTGTTTGGGTGACGTCATCTTAAAGGCAAATGAAGCACAGCCATTCTGATTGGCTGGCATCATTGCCTTTAAATGACGTCACCAATTTTTTTTGTTTTCGGCAAAATCACACAGGGCCATGGGAAACATATGACGAAAATGTGACGTCATAGACCTATAAAAGCCTATGTCGTCTCATTTTGAAGCCAGATGCCGAGGAGGAAGGACCTCCGGAACAAGAAGAAGACCAGGGCGTGGCAGATGAAGAAAAGAAGACCCGGAACAAGACAGATGACGACGGAGAAGATAAAGATGAAGACCCCCGCTATGGATTACAAATAGAAGAAAGAAGACACAGACACTTTTGGATTGTAATGGTTTATTTTTTTATGGTTACCTGATTCCTGTTGTTGGATTATTTCTTCGACACATCCGGTTCAACGGGATTCGGTGAGTCGTTCATCTAATGGTAAGTAAACCAAAGAAATAACGGGGCCTGTATCTCCTGAAGTAGGGGGTCCCCGGACTTGAAACCAATGCGGTTCAGCTCAGGAGACCCCCTGCACATGTACGCTAGTATTAAAAATCATATTTGTACAGCATGATCGCCTGTAAGAGCCGTGCATTGAGACGCAGCGTCTCCATGCAGTTCTTACAGGCTGCTTTGTTTATATCAGTTATCGTGATATCTAACTTTAAGCACGATAGCAGGGGGTAAAGAAGGTGCTCACATTATATGGCTCTTTTTGGCAAGGCAGGCCGAAAACGCGCCGAACAGCCTTAGTGAATAGCGCTTTTGGCTTCACCCTTTGCGCCCGAGCAATTTTACCCATTTCAGCGCAATTTAACAGACCTTAGTGAATCGGCCCCATAGTGTTTTATATACTCACATATACATTAATAACTACTTGAAGCTACATGTTATAATATAAAAAAAACTTGTTTATAATAGAAATGTCAATGTGGATTGATTGTTTCACATATATAGAGACATACACAAACACACACACATACACACACACACACACACACACACACACACAAACACACATTTTACAAACAATGCAACAGTTATGTCAAACATCTGTTTACATTTTTAGAGATAACATACCTAACATTACATAATGCCAATTATGATTGACTACACTAGGGGTGTGTAATTGAATAGAATAACAGTATGTACTAATGTATCAAAGACACATATCTGGATGTTTTTTGAGTCTCTCATATATTAATTAACACCTCACTGATATAACGTTTTTAATTTTAATCTATGTAATGTTTTGTATCAAATAACAATATATATTTGTTTACATTAGTACATTGTACAATGTGAAATATTATTTTATAACGCTGTATTATAGGTAATTCAGGATACGGGATCCGACCATGGCTCTTAACCTCACTGGCTAACCCTGGATCCCCTGCAGAGGAGCGAAATAATGCGTCACTCATATCCACTCGATTGGTTATAGAGCGGACATTTGGACTGTTTAAAATGTCTTGATAGATCTGGTTGTGCCCTACAGTACAAGCCTGAAAAGGTGTTTAACATAGTGATTTGTTGCTGCATTCAGCACAATATTGCACTCCATCACAATCTTCCAGGCAACATACAGGAGGGTCTAGAGCAGGACCCTCCTATTTATGCTGCCCGAGGTATATATCGAATTCCGTGATGTGTTTGACAAGGCAAGATCAGAGGTTTTACCACTGCATTGCCCCTTCGATTGCCCTATTGACCTTTTACCCGGTTCAGTTCTTCCCAGGGAAAGGTCTTACTCGCTCTCACACCAGGAGACTAAAGCCATGACTGACTACATTCAAGAAAACTTAAAAAGGGGTTCATGCGGAAGTCCTCTTCCCCTGCCGGAGCAGGATTCTTTTTTGTAAAAAAAAAAAAAGACGGATCTCTTCGCCCCTGCATCGACTACAGATGTGTTAATAGGATTACCTTTAAGAATCGTTACACTTTGCCTTTGAGCTCGGAACTTTTCCACCGTCTTCAAGGGGCTACCCTCTTCACCAAGTTAGATTTGCATGGTGCCTACAATTTGGTAAGGTTTCGCCGGGGGACGAATGGAAAATGGCCTTCAACACACGAGATGGCCATTATGAGTACCTAGTCATGCCCTTCGGTCTCTGCAATGACGCTGTTTTCTTCAAAGACTTCGTCAACGAGATCTTCAGGGATCTTCTTAATCAGTTCCTTATTGTCTACGTGGACAACATCATGACTTTTTCCAAATCTCTCCAAATAGACATCGGCCACATCAAACAGGTACTATTACACCATCGTGAAAATCATCTTTTTGCCAAACTGGAAAAATGACAGTTCCATCAAACTTCTATGGCATTTTTGGGATATAACATCTCTGACTCCGGGTTCCCCATGGATCCACACAAAATAAAGGCAGTTCTGAATTGGCCTCACCCTACTAAACCTAAGGCCATACAACGTTTTTTAGGCTTCGTGAATTGTTATCGCAGATTTATTCGGAATTTCTCCTCTATGGTAGCCCCCATCACTGCCTTGACCAAGAAAGGAGCGGATCCTGCTTCGTGGCTGCCAGCCACCATTCAAGCCTTTGATCTCCTGAAAGGAGCCTTCGTGTCTGCTCCCATCCTCATTCATCCGGATCCCAAACTACCATTCACCTTGGAGGTAGACGCATCTGATGTCGGGGCCGGAGCATCTTATCACAAAGAAGATCACCTCAGGCCAGGCTTCAGCCTTGTGCCTTTTTTCTAAAAGATTTTCTTCTGTTGAGCAGAATTATGACGTAGGGAACCGGGAACTCCTGGTCATAGAGCTTGCACTCGATGAATGGGGACATCTGTTGGAAGGTACGGAGAAACCTATCACCATCTTAACCGATCACAAAAATCTTCTCTACTTGGAAGGCGCATGTCGCCAAAGTGCTCCACAAGCCCGCTGGTCGCTTTTTTTCCAGCTTCAATTATATTATTTCCTTTTTACCGGGTTCCAAAAATGTCAAAGCTGAGGCTCTTTCACGACAGTTCATGGTTGACGATAAATCCGAGGGTCATCAAGAGACAATTCTTCCACGTAAGTACATTTTCTCCCCGCCAACATGTTTGATGTACTGAATGACATTCTACAAGACCAATCTCGTATCACAGAGGATCTCGAAGTCCCAGAGGGCCTCCTTTTCATCTCACCACAATACCGGAGGAAAGTTCTAGAATGGGGTAATTTTTCCAAATCATCTGGACATCTAGAAGAACAACCAATCTTGTGGAATGAACCATCTGGTGGCCTGGCATTCAAAGGGACATTAAATAATTTGTCAATGCAGCTCAACATGTGCTCGAAACAAGATTCCCCCGTGCAAACCACCTAGACTCTTACATTCTCTCCCCATACAAGATCGTCCTTGGAACCATTTGTCTATGGATTTTCCAGTAGAGCTTCCTATTTCCAAGGGGATGTACACCATTTTTGTTGTCGTTGTTCGCTTTCCAAACAAGCACACTTCATTCCATTGAAAGGTCTTCTCAACTCATCCAAGTTAGCAGATATTTTTGTCAAGGAGGTTTTTCGTCTGCATGGGGTACCACAGACCATCGTCTCCAATCGGGGGTCTCAATTTGTTTCAAGTATCAGGCATTTTTTTTCTCAAAGGATGGGCATCCCGTTACACTTTTCTTCAGGGTATCATCCCCAAACCAATGGTCAGACAGAGAGAACAAATCAGTCCTTGGAACAATACCTGCGTTGTTTCATCTCAGACACCCAGGATAACTGGATGGACCTTCTTCCCTGGGCTAAATTCGCACACAATAGTCTGCGCAGTGAATCCACCCAAGAGTTGCCTTTTTTCATAAACTACGGATTCCACCCATCCCACCTTCCATCGTCCACATCTTCTTCTGAGGTACCAGCTGCGGATAACAGAATTAATCTTCTACAGGATTCATGGAAAGGGATCCAGGAGAATCTTAGGACTGAAACGGCTAGACAGAAACTCCAGGAATTTAGTCCAGGAGAAAAGGTGTGGTTATCATCTAAAAACATACGCCTCAAGGTGCCCATGCTCAAACTGGCACCCAGGTTCCCTGGACCCTACTCCATAATAGAAACGGTAAATCCGGTGGCATATCGCCTACGTCTTCCTCCATCAATGAAGATCCCTTCTTTCATGTCTCCCTACTGAAACCAGCTTTCCAGAGCTCTAGCTTTCCCGATTCTTCCTCGCCTCCAGCTCCCCTCCTTATACAGGGTTAACAGGAATACGAAATTCAGTCCATTGTGGATTCCAGGATCTTTAGAGGATCAATTCAATATCTGGTCCACTGGAAGGGTTTTGGACAGGAGGAACGGTCCTGGTTTCCTCACCACTATCTGCACGCTCCTAGACTCGTACGGGCTTTTCGTCAGAAATATCCTCTCAAGCCTGCCTGGAGATGCCCGGAGGTCGCTCCTGAAGGGGTGTATTGTAAGGATCGGGGAGTCACGCCGCCCTTGGCCTGCTCCCCACTCATCTCCGCTCCCTGCTCCCATCTTCCCCGCTCCCGCTGCTGGTGGGGACGCCGCTCCTTCGGGGATGACTCTGCGTTCAGCTCGCACTCACACCCTGCTCCAGACTTAATGCCTCTTCTTCCGGCGTGCGTACTCGCATCAACTTCCGGGTGTGCAGTGCGTGCACGCTGCGCGCATTCAGCACACACTGGTCCCGCCTCCTCAGAACTTGTCAGGAATCCTCATCCCACCTGATTCCTGCTCCGGATCCACCAACCACAGTCCTCGCTGCTGACGCACCTCCACCCTGCAGGTTACTCTTTGGTTACTCTCTCCTACATATGCTCCACTGCCTCACTGGCAAATTGACTGAGCATAATCCTATGTTCCGTTGTGTTCATTGCTTCCTTGCTTTCCAGTCTTAAATTGATCTGACCTCAGCATCCGTTCAACAACTATTCTCCTCTCTCCAAACTGGACCCCGGCTAATAGTACCTGCAACGATCTGTACCTCTCCAACCCAGACCCCGGCAATTATATTGACTATCCGTACCTCTCCAACCCAGACCCGACTACCTTGGCCAACCTACACTCCAGACGCGCCCACGCGGCTGCGGGTGGTGTTTATATCCTTTCCCACCTCGGTCTCGTGGTCACGCCTTGTTTATGGTGAGCACATCGTGACAGCAATTATCAAATTTCAGATTGCTCGATTGAGGCCAAATGCTCTTGGAGGGCACTATCACGATGTGCGCTAGCAGGTTGGTGATGGCTTATCCTGGACTCTCAACATCCGTAGTGAAAGACATTCACAGTGAATCTTCAAATACGGATATGTTTCCAGTACATTGAACATCTGTTTGGACAATATGAGGATAGCATTAATTGCTTGTCACATCTAAAATATCGTTAACAAAGTTTGATGTAACAATGTGTGCTGATTTCATTGTCAGTAACACATTCAATTTTGACATCACAAACATAATGAATGTAATGTTGGATTTTAAAAATTGTATGGAATTTTAGCCCATTGAAACGGTACCTACTGAGTAAGCCATGCATCATAACATGGAATATTTGTGTTTAATGCTGTGGATTTAACAGCTCTGTAACTACATCTATATGTGACTGCAAAATCAGATGGTCAAATTTGTAATAGCTAACTCTACCGATGTGAGTCACGTGTGCAACTGTCCGATGATCATATGAATGTGTAAAGAACTCTGTTCTAATTAGCACTCAATTATCAGTGGTTGTAAATGTAAATATTAAAACTAATCTTTATTTAAAAAAATATTAAAATAAATGGTACAACGAATTGGATAAAAGAGGAGAGCAATAAGGGGTAGCAGGCTTAAAGATTTGAAGACTACAATAATCAAATGATTTTATAGTCACATGAACTGCTGTCTTAAGTATAGCAAGTTTCCTATACCCTATGTACTAAAGTATAAAGCCCTTAGTTTTCCCTTTAATGCACTTTTAAATAAAAAACGACTCTATGTGAGACGGTGCTGGAACAATGCCAGTATTAGCGGGTCACTGCTTATAAATAGATCCCTATTGTCGGTCTAGTTGTGTGGCAATATCAAGTTGCTTTTGATCCTCAAAGATAAGGGCTACAGTTAGCAGGTGTGAATTATAATACTACCCCCTGGCCGGGGGGGGGGTGGAGTATAGATGGTATTAAGGCCATATAATCATGTGTCTGATCTTGCACTGTAATATGAAGTGTATAGTAAGTGCTGAGGTAGCAGTAAGTGCTGTGATAGTAAGGAGCTAGCATATATGTAATGCAGGTGGTAATAGCATACACAGCCTGTCACTTCCGGTATCCTGGCTGTGTTTCCCAGCTAAACTCCCAGCTAAAACCACTGAGCTCAGCTGCTGCTGACGGGACTCCTCTTCTTCCAATGGAAAAAACTGCAGGAGACTCCCACCATAGCCATTAACACACACCACCACCAGTCACCCCACCACAACCAGTCACCCCACCACCACCAGTCACCCCACAACCCCTACTCACAACAACACCACTCACCCCAGCAGTCACAATACCATCACTCCTCTGACTCCCACGTCTCCTGTCATACTTCTAACATTCACAAATAACAGATAAACTCACAAGAACAAAAATGTGCAAACAAAACAACACAAGACAAATCTTTCAAAATACACACCAACTGTAGCAATCACAAATCCTCATACGCCTAGCTCTATCTGTCTCTCACTCCCAACAACACAGATAAAGAATAAAAATAAATGGAGTATTCAAATAGGCCACTCGATAAATTGGTTGTCTCGTGAGATTATCGTCCAATTAATTATTTTTTTTGGGAATACGCCACACCATTTCCTAGTTCTCAAAGAGACAATCATCACGCCGCAGGATAATCGATATTTGTAAAAATGTTGCTATCACTGGAATTCGGGTCTTTCAGCATACCGTGATAGCAATGCTGTCAAAAATGGCGATTTAAAAACCCTGGCGATTTTTTCTATCGGACTTTACTGCATGAGGCCCATAGTCGGAATATATATTTATGTTATAGTATGGATATATATATATACCTGAAGCATGTAAACATATATATATATATATATATATATATATATATATATATATATATATTTATATATATATATATATATATATATATATTTATATATATATATATATATAAAACATATATATATATATATATATATATATATATATATATATATATATATATATATAGTGCAGAATAAATGAGTTCTTCAGTATTAGGTGATACCTTTTTTATTGGACTAACAATTTATGTCATAGAACAAGCTTTCGAGAGTTCTCCTCTCTTCTTCAGGTCAGGCAATACTGATATACACAGGAATCTATGGCTTAAACAGTGTAGAGAGGGGAAAAAAAACATGTGTACTGTAGATAAGGTAGGGTGTTAAAAGTGTTTGAAGCCAGGGAATGGTGACAAGGAAAGGTGGGGAGGGGGAGGGATGCTGGGGGAGGGATGCTGGGGGGGGGGGGGGAGAGAAAGTGTGGATAAGAATAGAAGCAAGCAGGATAATTACAAACAATTTTGATAGGGTGTGAGAAAACCCATGTCCGCATTAAGTACTTTGGTTTTGGTGTCAAAGAGTCTTATCATTCTGAGTTCAAATGTTTTCCGTTCTTGGGTGCTTTTAAACAATCCATTGAGGATTTTGATTTTTAAATCATTTATGGAATGATCTGGCTTTGAGAAATGATGTCCCACAGGTGAGCAGTATCTTCCTTCTTCGTGATGGAGTATGGAGTGTCTGTGCATATTCATTCTGCCTTGTAGTTTTGGGCTGGTTTCCCCGATGTAGCAACCTTGGTCACATTTGTTGCACTGAATCATATACACTATATTCCTGGATGTGCAGCTGTATGATCCTTTAACATTGAGTGTTCCATGGTTGGGACTGGCTGTGGGATCTTGGCATATATGTTTGCACAGTTTGCAGCGTTTGTTGTTGCACGGTTTTGTGCCATTATCAGTGTCTTTAAGTTCATTGTGAAGTTTTCTGCTGACTAATTTCTGTTTGAGGTTTGGTGGTTGCCAGAATGCAAGAATGGGAGGTTTGGGAAAGATTTCTTTTTATGTCGCATCCTCTGCCAGCATGGGTTGCAAATCTTTGATTATTTTTCGTATACCCTCTAGGGTAGGGTTGTATGTGGCCACTAGTTGTATGCGTGTGGTGGGTTGTTTCTGTCTGTATTGTAGCAGGTGTTCTCATGGGGCTTTTAGTGCAGATGTACAGTAATAGTTTTGGCAATGGTTTTTGGTTTGTATCCCTTCTGTCTGAACGATTCAGTCAGGGGTTGTGAGATGCCTATTTCTGTCTTCAGTGTCAGAGCATACAGTATGCGGTCGTGGTATCTTATAGCCTGGCTGTATATGATACCTTGTTTGGTATGAGTGGGATGGAAGCTGGAGTTGTGGAGGTAACTGCATCTGTCTGTTGGTTTCTTGTATAAAGATATGTGTAGTTTGCACTATCGCAACTGGACAAACATGGCTATTTTCTGCTTTATATATAAATATATATATAATCACAATTCAACTCAACTACACTGGTTGGTTGCCATGGCAAGGGCCCGGTCCTAATGGACAATTATAAAGTCTGTTTGTACTATTAATAATTATAAATTTGTTTGAACTATATAGGCATGTTTATTATTTTTAAAAAATATATATTTTTTTTTTTGTAACTTAAATTTTTATTGATTCATAACAGCATAAAATACATTGTAGGGTACATTTTGTCTTAAATATAAACAGTACGTTAACAAGTGAGATAATAGTAAGGGAATGCCACAGTACTTCAGGATCTAGCCCACCGGGTGAATCGAGGTGTGCCACAATGTCTAGGCCGACGATCCTGAATTGGCAGAACAAACATATGTAATCCAACTTAAAAGGGAAAACGAGACACACACACACAAAAAAAAAGGGGTGGGATGAAGGGGGAAGGGTAGCTTGGGGGAGGGGTAGGAGAGGTGATATGATAGTGGGTGCACCTCGAGGTCTAGAACCGATCCAAACTCACACAGGCTTAATCTCATCTCTAAATGCTAATATAGAAACGCTGATATATTGGACTCCAATTATATAGAATGAGGCCTGCAAGCACTTCCTAAGGAGAACGCACCTACAGCTATCATAGCCAGATTGAGGGCATCCAAACTTTTAGGAAATTGTTGCCAGTGTCATTAACTAAACTTGTTAACTTTTCCATCTGGCAAATAAAACACATGCGATTCCGAATCTTTGGGATGGTTGGAGTATCAGATCGTTTCCATAATGCTGTGATCTCGCACCGCGTTGCAATTGCAAAATGAGCAATTAGTTTGTTGTGTGCTTTGGAGAGGCCTAAATAATTCGTTTTTTTTAACATTTATTTGTAATCATTTTTAATCTTCAATTTTACTATGTTTTTTAATGTTTATTAAATGTAAATGTTTAATTTGCTTTGCATTTTTAAGCTTATCATGTTTTTAAAATTCATTTGTTTTAAATGGTTAATAATATGTGTATTTATGATGAAAAATTTCTGTTTAGAATTTGGAGAGATATAGCTTAAAACCATAGTCTCTAAGTGTCAACCTATGTTTAAGTTTTATTCTGTATCCCTTAATCAGCCACTGATGTGTTAACAGATTCAGTATTGGCAAGTGCTTTGGACTGTCTTTTCATTATCTGTTTTAATGCTTACATATATATATAGCATTGGGCACCCCTGTCTTTTGTGTGTGTGTGTGTGTGTGTGTGTGTGTGTGTGTGTGTGTGTGTGTGTGTGTGTGTGTGTGTGTGTGTGTGTGTGTGTGTGTGTGTGTGTGTGTGTGTGTGTGTATATGTAGTTAAATATACATCAGGCGCAATGAAAGAAACAGTTCTATATATAGTCTCTGTGAGGATTTGACAAATAGATCATGTGGAAGAGCAGCAGGTATAAATGATCCTGATGTCGATCCTATGAATAATAAAGAGAGAGGATTCTTTTTTTAAATGTTTTATTAATATGTAGTATTGATCCACTTGAACGCAAGTATTTAGTTAATTATATATTAAATCTTGAATTATATCTTCACTATTGTCCCTGGCTGAGACTGTCCCCAAGGAATGTATGCATGCTGGGAAAGTGCCTTCATTAAATTCAATTAATTACACCTTTGCCAAATCCATTGCACCAATCAGAATCCTTAGCACTCATTTCCTAGTGTACAAATTGGGGCTGCAGGCTTAGCTGGGAATATCCCTGACAAAACCACACAATTGTGAAATGCACTATGCTACAGGGTTGGAAGTGTTCAGCCAGCAGAAGCCAGTATCCGCTGCCCAGGCTGTATACTCCGACACTGCTAAAATATCTCCCGTTAGCACACGGAGCTCTGTCAGCAAACAGAGACCAGCTGCTGCAGACCTTGGAGTTTCCGTTTACTGAGAACAGGAAGCTGTCACGGCTGAACCAACATCGCCTGGCATCATTTCCGGGAGCGCAAGACGCAGAGGGAAATACCAGCCACCGCCAGCCCTTCCAGGAGAAGGAACCCCCGAAGGCTACCACCCAGAGGGCCAGCGCTCCGACGCGGGTCTCAACACAGTGACAACATCGGCTATCCCTCCCACAGCTGTCTCAGACAGCATCAAGGATGGCCAGGACACAGTGAAGAGGCTTCTTTATGTGGTCCCAGGAGCAGCTATCACAGGCAATTATCCTGTTTCATTATTTATTAACTGCAACACTGATTTGATACATCTGTGTATCCCAACCTTATAGTATAGAAAGAAAAGCAACAGTAGTAACATACAGTACTACTGTTGCTTTTCTTTCTATGCTATAAATGTTGTGTTCTCCTTTCTTTTTCTTTTACGTTTGAGGTTCTCTGCAGAGGACTGGTTAACCTTCACAGGGGCAGCAATTTACAACCTTATGGACTTTTTTGGTTTTGACAATTGCCATCGCTTCATATTGACTCAGACTTTTGGCAAGGTGCTACTTAATTGACTTGTTGAATTTTGAAGTCAATCGTTGCCTTTTAACTATATCTATCTAACAGTTGTTATTATTAATCATCTGTGCAACCTGTTGTTGATCTAGTGTTTACTACTATGAGGGATATACCACATGCACCTGTGGTATATTCACTGCTCCTAGCAACTTAAGGTTAATCACTCTACTGATCGCATCACTTACCCTCCACCTCATTTGAAGGGGCTTCATACCAATACCATACACTGGCATTGCAACTTAGTGCACTTTTTGTTTCCTTTTTGCCATAAATAGCCCTACATAGTTTCGTCAGGGGATCATGTTTTTCTTTTACTTGACATTGTAAATTGTTTAATCTTCTTATTCACTCATTTAAAAAAGTCTGACTTCCCTTGGTCCCATGCACAATTCTCTGCAATACTGACAAACTTTGTAATATGATACAAATCTTAACACACTTGATTAGAACTCTGTACATAACCATCTGTACTGTTTAGCTGTCAATGTTACTTTGTTTATGTTGTTTTTATTTACCTCCGCCATTCTGCTTTTTTCTGTACCTCACAATTGAAGACTGAAGAAAAAATGTCTTTTGGTAGTGAAAAAAACTATCCTAGTCAATTGCAAAAAAAGAAGGAAAAAAATATTTATCAGAAACAAAAAGAGGAACTTGATTTTCTAGAACTTCCAAAAATATGTGCAAAGTAAAATGGACAATAATTCAATGAAAAAGTTAAGCGTAATGGCTTCTTTCTATTCCTGCTTCAGACATATTCACATAATTGTGCCACTTTAATATTAGTGGTCACAGATGTGGTTATTGCAAGGGGATATCTATGAAACATTGATACATTGGCTTTCACAAACTGCTTATCCAAGTTTGATATGAAGCCTAGTTTTACATTTTAAGACTATTCCTTTTTTGTGGCAACGTGTCTTACTGCATTATAACAAATGGTGATTAGTTATTTGAAAAGTAAAGCTTTTTGTATTATGTTTCGGAACTTGTAGAAAAATAATACGTGCATTATTTCTTAATGTTCATTTTCTCAAAACCATTAGACGCAGAATAAATTTAAAGTTTTGAACATTAGCATTAAAATAACAGCAACAGTAAATTCTAACTGTAATAGCTATAGGCAAAGTGACACTAAAGCTATTGCTTATTTACACCATGTTATTTTAGATAGCTTTCTTGATCACTGTTTTTTTTATTATTTATTTTTCTTGTTGCTAATTGCTTTAAATTGCTTTAGCTCTTTACAAAAGTGAAACATTATTTAGAAAAGACGATGGAAATGAGTGAAAATATAAGCAGAATGTATGTAGCAATTTAATTTACATTATCATACTTTGAACATGATGCAATTATTTTGTAAAGTTAAGGCAATTATCACAAAAAAAGGAGATGGAATAAAATCAAAACAGTCTATTAAAAAGAAGGCTTCCTATGACAACTCACTAAATATGTGTTTGTACCTGTGCTGAAATTGGCATTGCTAATATTTGTGAATGGATATAAACTAGCTAAATTATACACTGCATTTCATAGTCTAATAAAGTGTTGTAGAGGTCAGCACATCTTCTATATCCAAGGACAATGATTCTTTATAAACATATTTAGGGTGCCAATAAATACTGTAAAATTTTAATCTCACAATTTTTTACAACCACTGTATAATCTATGTTTCATTAGCTTGACTTACTGTACTAATATGAATCAAATAATTAAGAGAATTTGTGACATGACTCTGGACAAATTTTCTAGCCTCGCTAGGCCCAGATCCACAAAGGTTTGTTAACTCAGTGCTAATAAAGGATGTTCATTAATTGCTGTTATATTTCCCTGAGGTGTGTGTGTGTTTTTTCTGGTCCAGCTATCTTTCTGCCCCTCCTGTCACGTAATTCCCAGTAGCTACAGGCAGTGACAGCCTCCCTGAGTGGCAAGAGCGGTGGTGTCATGGGGTCTGTGTTGCAGCCAATCCTGGTGCAGACCCTGTGCCCTCCCCTTTTGCATTAGGGAGGATGTTCCAAATTATAGGAGTCAGTTCCCCTCCATCCCTCCAACAGAGAGGAGGTATGAGTTACACTCCATCCCTCCTAGGGAGAGGAGCATGTGTCAAGTCCTCATCCACCCTCCTGGGGCTGGGAGTGCAAGATTTGTGCATGCACAAGGCCTCAACCATTAACTGCTGACCAGCACAATCCAGGGATCTGAGACCCCAACTCTACTATATGCAACGCTGTTTACCATCTGCAGTGGTTGCTACAAATAAAGACCTCATTTATATACCAATGGCTGAGTTGTGGTCTATTAGCCAGAGATATTGGAGAAAAAGAACTGTCATGGTAGGGACTGTCTGAAGCCTTGCTGTAGCCTGCCGTGTCTGGAGGTGCTGTTTCTCCATGGAAAGAACATAAGGATCACCGTAAGTCTGTCCTGGTCACCACCCTATCGCAGACTCTCAGCTCTCCTGGACCCTCACAAATATGCACGCACCAAGACATCAGTAGCAGGAGTAACATATTTCCAGAGAGGGGGGGGGGACAGGGCTACAATTGGAGGTGCTGCTGAGATCAGGACAGACTTCAAGAGAGACTTTGCAGCATTTAAAGAGACAGGGGTCGGACTCCTGATGTACCCCAGGGACCTCGAGCACCCATTCTGCATTAAGGTGACACCAGGGAGGGGGCTGCCTAGACCCTTACCAAGGACATGCCGAGTTTGGGTGCACCTGAGGGTATGGTACCGGGGAGCGTGTTACCCTTCATCAAGTATCCAAGACAGGTACAGGACAACACTTACCACATACCATGAGGACCCCTGGGTACCTGTGCACGTCGTACAGTGCAAGTTGTGGTGCACCCCAAGGGTATAGTACTGGGGAGCGGATGTTACCCGTCATTCTACTTTGAACATGGGCTAAGGCCCTTACAGTGTACCGTGAGGACACTTGGGTACCAACGCACGATGAACTGTGCTATTGGGGGTGCACCCTGTGGGAAAATTATCCGGGGATCGTGACACCTTCTCTGTTCTACAAGGGACGGGCCCCTTACAATGTACTGTGAGAGACCTTGTGCACCTTAAAGGCTCTGGACTTTTCTACAGGTCCAAAAAGAGTAAAAGAAACGGGCCCCTGACACGTCACCGGGTATCCTGTGTAATTTTATTCTAAAGTAGTTCTGTTGCTGTGCACTCAAAATCGAGTACCCGGCAAGTACTGTGAGATAGAAATATACACTCTATACTTATAGCTGTACATCGAGCGGTGCCAAACCATAGACAGACAAAATTAGACTGGTATACTTATTGTCCCGCAGCTAGAGTCCAATGGAGTCTATTCAATTTCCTCCCAAAATAGACAGTAGAAAAGAAGCAGAGTCCTCCAGCATGTAGACTTCAAGTATTCTTCTCCTCAATATGTGTAGAGGTGAGATATAAAGAAAACAGAGAACACAGACACAGGTATAATACACGTTGATATTATAGAAAATCACAATAATCTTAGAGTTATTCTGGTGGATTTTGGACGTTGTAAGTGTAACGGGTTTCCCCCCCCCCCAATCGTAGATAGGGCCCCCTAGGGAAATACTACTCTGGTTACACATGGTTATAGTGTGGTGCACCTGCTGGCTTACAGGACTCCTGAGTCTCCCGCTTGATGGTATTATGGGGAATGGCATCAGGACTAGCTTATGAGGTATTTCTGAGTTATACTCACTCATGGTACAGCGCCTCCATCTCTTCCAGACCCCCAGCGTAGTAGGGAGGTGTCTCTGAAAGAGAACCTCTATGTGCACCTTATTCCCAACTGACCCCACAATCAGGACAGAAGCGTTCTTTCTCTTTGGCATCCTTTATTAAAAGCAGACATGGACAGCCGCCCATCATAGTGGCTGGTCGTCTAGCCACTCATTCTCAGGTTGCCAACCAAAAGGAAGTCCCTGACCGTACACTCCCAGTCAAGGGTACTGAAAGCAGGTCTAGCTCTTCCCTTACTCCCTAATGAAGTAAGGGGTATAGTCTTCCACACCACTCCCTAAAGGGAGGGCCACAAACACTGCCAGAGCCCTGACAGGTTGCTGGATAGATTCACCTCACTCAGATGGTGAGGCACACACACTAAATTGAGGAAGTGCTGCATATTATATAGCTTCAATAGGCACCACCCCTGTGTCACTGTTAGTGGACACAGAGCCTGATGTCACTTCGTTCACTAAATAATACACAGCATATGAAGCAAACCCCATGATTACTCCTGGCAACCTTCCCTTTAACAGGGATTATAGCACAGGAGGAGAAAGACATGTAACCCCAAAATTACACAGGGCTACATAAGCCACGTACTTGGAAGGAACAGGACTCAGCACGAGAACCGGCAACGCATGCGCAGGCCGAGTCCCAAGTGAGGGACGGAGCTAGTTAGGTGAACCAAGGCTATGCGCAAGCATTGAGGAACCTCTGCATGCAGGGAACCGGCAATTGGAAGTGGAGAAGGCATCCATGTGGGCAATCCCAGGACTGGGTATAATGTGGAGAGACTGTACCTGAGGAGATACGCTGGAAGCTTACTCATAAAGTATACACACATGGCTACTTGTGAGTAGGATTTTAACTGTGTATGTTCATTTAATAAAACGTTGTTATGCCATCCTGTTTTTCTTTTCTCCTCTAAGCCACTGCTGAATAGAATATGGAGAAGTGCATCTGATGATAGGAAGACACAGGCAAGTGTCAAGCTCTATAACTCTAAGGTTATTCTGATTTTCTATAATATCAACGTGTATTATACCTGTGTCTGTGTTCTGTGTTTTCTCTATATCTCACCTCTACACATATTGAGGAGAAGAATACTTGAAGTCTACGCGCTGGAGGACTCTGCTTCTTTTCACCCGGCCGAAATCGCGGGACCGGGTGGGTTGCAAAAGAAGCAAATAACCCTTTTTGCAAAGTTCTGAAAAAGTTGCAACCCTTTCGGTGGTAAAATGTAGCCACACCTCTCATCGTGACTGGCTCAGCCGGAGCCTGGTCACTGCTTGGTCCGTCCAACCCCTACTTTGTGTTTCACCTAGGTGAGGAGCAAACACCTTGTACCAATACAGAACTTTGTTTCAACCATGGAAGGAGCTTGTCACACCCTGTTGAGCTTCAGTTCTGCGGAGCAGTGGAAGAGGGAAAAGCTACTGCTAATCCTCTACATTTCTGCCTTACCTACCTCATCTAATCTGAGCAAAAGATCATGTCAGAGTTGGATCTCACAAGCTATTCTATGCCTGGAGGCTTCATGGTAGCTAATGTTTATGGGCAACAATTCCTCAGATGCGTGTGCCCTCACTGCAGACTACCTGGGGGAGATGTCAGTATGACAGTGCGGTAACTCAACCGAACCATCGGGCCTCCACACCATCTGGTGCGCCCCCTGCGTTCCACACTATGTCCCTACTCCTGATGGCCTCCGATCAGGCCCTACTGTCCTGGGAAGTGGCCTGCAGCAATGTTTACCTTGCTGGGCCACCTATGGGTCCGTGTATTCAAGTACCGGCTCAACAAAGCCCTAACGTTCCAGTAGCCAAGATGACCCCAGCGGTACCGATGCCAAGGGTTTCAGGACTGGAACCAATGTCAGCTCGGGTGTTGGGTGAGATGATTGCTGGTGGTGCAGGCCTGCTTCATGATGATTACTGCCAGGGGGGTGCCGGACACCCCGACATCGCGTCCGGATGATGTGTCCTTGCCATCATCTTCTTCCGACGGAGAAGCCGGTCAAGAGAAGACTGCAGAGAGAAAAGTGTCACCTACCTGTGTCCAGTGGCTGAGTCAAGAGAGAATGACGTAAGTCTTGAAGGCCGTGGTGCTTCCGGAGGTCCGAAAGAAACATCGTGGATCTTTTCACAAGTTTCCTGTACCATCCCCTAGAGGTCATGGCCAACTTAAATTTAGTTCCACTGGACTGGTCATGGACCCTACTAGAGCCAACTCACTGGCCCCAGTTGTCCCTGCCTGTCACCAGTTCTGTCACCAGCCCCTGCACCTGCCCAACACCATCCACTGGGAGTTAGGGGAAGGCCAATCCTGTTTGATACAGGTGGGATTTTCCTAGACCCATACCCCTGGCTCCTAACCCCAGTCTCTCTGCCCCTGATGCTGCTACTTTTGTGCTTACCAAGTTTCCTTGCGATAAATTGTCTCCGGTATGTCTACGGACTTGAGGGACTGGGATTTTTATTGGAAGGATGGGTGGTCATCTGATTCTGAGGGTGACATACCTTATTCTAGCTGCATTCCTGTGAATAGGTATCCCAGCTCGTATAAGTCATTTGGGACTCATCCCTGTCCCAGAGATCTGCAACTTCTGGTGTGTCCTCCCAATGGACAAAAGGTCCAGTAGTCCACATAAGTCCAGGGAACCCCTTAATTTATGGAACCCAATGTTTAAGGGTTATGCCCCTAGTCTAAATAGAAGAGACTGCTACTGGTAAATGGTTCTATTCTGGATCACTGGTGGGAGGAAGGTCAACTGTCACAGGAAGAAATAGCAGAAGCCCTTCACAAGAGAATGGGTAAGATACATTTAGGAGTTAGAATCCCCAAGGGCCCATCCATATTCTACCAGGCGTTTGAGCTCAGTGAACCTCAGTTCTGGGTATTGCCTGGTCAAGGACATGACCATAAAATTCAAAGGTTAAGTAGAGCTGACGAGCTATTTTCCATAGGTACCGCCAATCTCACGGTTACACCTTTCCGTATGTACCTGAACCCATTATGGACAAGATAGATCAACACCGTCATGAGTGGTTGAGGTTAGCAGTCATAGAGAATCTTCAGACCAAAACGAGTGTGGGCAGATTTATTAAGGATGACAGGATTTGATCTGTAATGGAGGAATGGCTCGTGAGCATCTGTATTTTCAAAGACAGAGCAGAGGTTAGACAGTGCCCTTGTCCTCCTAAGGTGTATTATATCTGGACCAAGTTGTTCGATGGGAGGGTGGTCAAAAAGCCTGATCCTTAACACTATAAGTGAGGGTTCCCTATTTCTTCCCATTGGAAGAATAGTTTATTAATTTTCATCACTGTAACTCAGTGGTGACGTGGGAAATGGTCTGTATAACTATGTAATGGTTATGTTATTCAACTGAACTAACCTGTTATGTTTTGAAGGCTTTAGGTTACTGGATGGTGCCCAAATTTGATTCCAGTGAGGACGAGATATTTCCCCTAGGGGGAGAGTATAGGCATGACTGGTCCAGCTATCTTTCTGCCCTCCTGTCACATAAGTCCCATTAGTTACAGATGCTATCCTGTGGGTTTACCCCCCCACCTCCACACGCACCTTACTCGAGTGGCAAGAGAGGTGGTGTTATGGGGTCTATGTTGCTGCCAATCCTAGTGCAGACCCTGTGCCCTCCCATTTTCCATTAGGGAGGATGTTCCAAATTATAGGAGTCAGTTCTCCTCCATCCCTCCTAGGGAGAGGGATGTGAGTTCCCCTCATCCCTCCTAGGGAGAGGAGGTGTGTCCTCCTCCACCCCTCCTGGGGCTGGGAGAGACAGATCTGTGCATGGCACAACGCCTCAACCATTAACTGCTGGCCAGCCCCATCAAGGGATATGAGACCCTTACTTTACTATATGCAAAACTGTTTACCATCTGCAGTGGTTGCTACAAATAAAGACCTCATTTATATACCCCTGACTGAGTTGCGGTCTATTAGCCAGAGGTATTGGAGAGAAAGATCATGGTAGGGACTGCCTGCAGCCTTGCTGTAGCCTGCCAAATCTGGAGGGGCTGTATGACCATGGAAAGAACATAAGGATCACCGTAAGCCTGTGTGGGTCCCCACCCCATCATGAACTCTCAGCTCTCCTGGACCCTCACAGGTATGCATGCACAAATATATCAGTAGTAACAGCAACATGTTTCCAGAGAGGGTGGAAACAGGCTACATATATATACCCTGATGAAGTCTTTAATTAGACGAAATGCGTTGGGTTGATAGAGAGTCACCCACTATCTATATCTCTTCATCTGTATGTCCATATGCAGTAATACAGATTTTTTTTTAGATTAACTGTTGTGTGCTCATTACTTCCTCCAAAATTTGAGCTACCCTTTGCATATCCACTGAGGCACTTGATTGGGCGGAGTGGAAAGTCCTGTTATGATTCTTGGGAGAGATACTGTACACATGGAGCCTCTACGCACCTGCTTGTGCACATCGATCGGAGGATGACCCAGGAGACGTGACGGAGGTGTTGCCATTGTAGCGGGAGGCATTGTGGAACGCGGTGAGTGGCTGAAAATGAAGGCGGCTGTGTGCTACAGTAGATGGGGGACGACCCAGGAGAGCTGGTGGAGGTGCAGTGGCGTGGAACCGGAGAGACGTGGAGAAAAGATCTGGGCAGACCGAGGAAATACCTGACTCAGTATGTGTGACTTACAAAATGTCCGCCCCCCCCACACTCCCGATCGTGCGGAGCTTATGGCAATAGCGCCTCCGCACCAGAGGTAGGGTAGGGGGACTCGGCAACATAACTATGTATTTTGTCACATTGGATGTAGCATTGGGTATTTTTTTCTTTTGTTGTACACAACCTTTTATAACTCACTGTATTTTAGAACACATATTTTTGTTTTGTTTCCCGCTTTTATTTTAACTATGCCAAATGAAATGTGAAATTGTATCTATCTACAACTTATCTTTACTCCAGTAGTAGTGCACCATTAAGGGATTTCATATGTGAACTTTTTGGGCGGGTTTTTCTGATAACTTTCCAGGTAGCACACACCGTTATATACAGCATTTTCTTAAGGTTGAGCGAGGTCACTCCATATCTGTTCTGAGTCTTTGAAAACGTTAAAAAAATTGATTCAAAGGTGATCAAAGAAGGTGTTAAATATATTTGGATTTTTATTGAAAGGGTCTTCCCATAAGAACCAGTGACTTATAAAAGGTTTCAGACTTGAAAAAGTGTTTAAAGATAAAATAGGCAGAAAGGGAAAATTGTTCATAAAGAAAGAGATGAGCAAAGTAAATCAAGGGGATAGCATTAAGATATTAAAAGATGAAAGGGAGAAAACATTGAGAAAATCTTGAAGTTGAGAAAAATGTGTTAATTTGATTTTTAATGAGATGCAGTTGCATTTAAGGATACACAAAGTATAATCTTATAGAGGAGAACATGAGATGATTATAGCTACAGCTATATTTAGCACATTTATTATCGACAAGAAATCTGTAAGGCACAATTCCTGTTGCAAAGACTTAAAAAGATTTACATCAGACGTTCAATTATAATGTGACAACGAAAACTGCAGGAGAAGAAATAGGAACAGCACAGATACGTGACCAAAGATTGTCACTAAAATTCCCTAGAAGGTGCACTCATTAGAGATGGTAATATAGTATACATAAAGTACTAGTATAATAACTAGTACCACTGATATGAAAATATAGCAGGCCAATGGGAAATACCCACACAACCAAAACTAAAACACAACACAGAAATATACAATTTTAATACATGCTAAAATATGACGAAATGCATAAAATAACAACTAATATACTATAAACTAAAAAGATCCCCAAGTGGTCTGCTATAGTGGTCTCCCACTAACAGAACAATCTAGTAATTACCGCAAGGGACTAACCTATTATTCGATTTGGGATTACCCACTGTTCCCTCCTGGTGTGACTATATCACCCCTTTTAATAGTTTTAAATATTATTAGAGTATGAGTCGTGGTTCATGTTTAAATAAATCTTTATTATTTTGTCCAATCATTGGCTTTTAGTGGCAACTGTCCTCCTACCGTGTTGGGAGCGGTTACTTTGTGTACCTTAAATAAGCCAATCAGACATTGTGTCAGGGAGTATTTAACCCCTATACATTATAGCAGCCATGAAGTGCAACTAAATGGGGATCTTTGGGAGATCCTGTGATCTCTTAGTTTGTGTATCATTACCATCCCCCTGCACCGGCTGTGCTTTGATTGAACATTACATTTCAAATTTACATTTGGTGAGCGGTTTACCACAAGTTATGTCCTTCAGGATCCCTAAACTTCATAATCAAAGTTCATTACGGGTTATCTAGAACCGCAGCGGTGCATCAACTTTTGGGCACTAGATTTTCTGGGAGGGGTGTGCGGCAGTTATAGAGGTCCTGCGCTCTCCCCCCAGGCATTTAAAGTAAATGCTGGGGAACTACGCGAAGCCTCTATAATACACTTACCTTCCCTTCCAGCAACACGTCGTCCTGGTAACCCAACATCAAATGACGCCGCAGGGTAACGTGGCGACGTGACGTCACATGACCCTGCATGTCATTTGATGCCGGGGTAGAGCAGCAGGGTGAGCGCGAGGCACAGAGGAAAGCTGGCAGGTGTGCACAAGGAAAAAGGTTGCACAACACTGTAGTACAGTACTAGATATATCAAATGCTGCTCTGTCAACATCAGTGATATAGATTTCATGTGTTCATGCAAATTTTATCAGAATTTTAAAGTCACTTGGTACATTTTCTCTATCTGGATTATTTATGTTAATCTCCCAACTGCAAAACGCATGACAAAATAATTGCACCAAATTTCGTAAAGGAAAATCTCTGATTACTTTCAATAGAATTTCTTTTATTTAATAAGTATGGTCGTGTTGTTTGCTCTAATATCACCATGGTTTTGCAGCCAGAAGACCACAAATAAATAAATAAACCACAGGAAAGTAATGTATTGTGGTCAGTTATCTTTCTCCTCAGCTTTAAACTTCACATTTCAGGTTCTTCAATTCACAATTGCCAAAAGGCAATTTTGTACTTCCTTCTTTTTGATGTTCTAGCTCTTTTTCTTTTGGGCTCCTGTCATCAGATCAGTACCATTTTCAAAACATGGGTTAAGCTAGTATACTGTACTCCATAACCCCAATTTAAATGAATTAGGAATTTAGGTTTATCTTATCTTTATACGCCCAGAGTAGTGCATTCATTGCTCTTCAGAAGCATTCTCTCTTGATAGCTGTAGCGTTTAGCCTGTGTGAATGGGGAGAGGTATTGTATTATATGTCTTTATTTATATAGCGCCATAAATGTACATAGCGCTTCACAGTAGTAATAAATATCATATAAATAACAAATAATATAAATAACAGATCATGGGAATAAGTGCTTCAGACATACTGTAAAAGTAACATTAAGGAAAGAGTCCCTGCTCCAAGGAGCTTACAATCTAATTGGTAGGTAGGGAGAACGTACAGAGACAGTAGGAGGGAATACTAGTAAGTGCGTCTGCAGGGGCCAAGCTTTATGTGTCATGTGTCCATGATTATCCAGTGCTACTCATATGCTTCTTTAAGTAGATGTGTCTTCAGGTGAGTCTTAAAGGTGGATAGCGAGGGGGCTAGTCGGGTATTGAGGGGAAGGGCATTCCAGAGGTGTGGGGCAGAAAGTGAGAAAGGTTTAAGGCGGGAGAGAGCTTTAGATACAAAGGGGGCAGAAAGAAGACATCCTTGAGAAGAACGCAAGAGTCGGGATGGTGCATAGCGAGAAATTAGGGCTGAGATGTAAGGAGGGGCAGAAGAATGTAAAGCTTTAAAAGTGAGCAGGAGAATTGAGTGTGAGATACGTGATTTAATCGGAAGCCAGGAGAGGGATTTCAGGAGGGGAGATGCGGAGACAGATTTAGGAAAGAGTAGAGTGATTCTGGCAGCAGCGTTTAGGATAGATTGTAGGGGAGACAGGTGAGAGGTAGGAAGGCCGGACAGCAGGAGGTTACAGTAATCGAGACGTGAGAGAATGAGGGCCTGAGTCAGAGTTTTAGCAGTTGAGTAACAGAGGAAAGGGCGTATCTTTGTGATATTGTGGAGGAAAAAGCGACAAGTTTTAGAAACGTTTTGAATATGAGAGGAGAATGAGAGAGAGGAATCAAGTGTAACCCCTAGGCAGCGTGCGTGGGCTACTGGGTGAATGATCATATTTCCAATAGCAATGTGGAAGGAGGTAGTAGGGCTAGTTTTGGGAGGAAGTATAAGGAGCTCTGTTTTTGCCATGTTAAGTTTCAGTCGGCGGATGGCCATCCAGGATGATATTCCAGAGAGGCATTCAGAAACTTTGGTCTGTATAGCAGGTGTAAGGTTAGGGGTTGAAAGGTAAATTTGTGTGTCGTCAGCATAGAGGTGATATTTAAACACAAAAGATGTGATTAGGTCACCTAGAGGGAGTGTGTACAGAGAAAAGAGAAGAGGTCCCAGGACAGAGCCCTGAGGTGGGTGAAGGGGAGATGGAGAAGTGACATGGGGGGGACAGTGATTTTAGCTACAAACTAAATAAGAGCCAAATAAAAATTACCTTAGCAGAAGCTATACAAATTGTGGAAGAAACATTACTTTGTCGCAAGTAACAAAGTTACTAGTTGGGACCAGCCAGCAGTAGCATATGTGTGAGCGAGAGAGCCTACATATGCTGCCATGCTGTGTGAGGGGAGAGGAGCGGAGGTGCTGCCGGAGCTTGGACAGGAGATGTATTTACTGTTAGCAGTTTTAAATTTGGTCGTTTTTAAATTAAAATTTGCAGCGCGCCTCCCTGCATCTCTGAAAGGTGAGTTGGCAAGTTGCCAAAAATTCCAGGCATTACTGAATGAATAATGCCTGGAATTTTAACCATTCAGAGAGCAGGGATTTCAATAATGCCCGGAACTTTAGAGCTTTAGGGGCCTATGCAGAGAGCAGCGCTATTTCGAAATTCGCCATTTTTTGGAGAAAATCGCGCAGAAAGCAGCAGAAAATGGCGAGTTCCGAAAAACGCGCCAATTTTTCTTTTCTAGTTATAAAACTCGCCTCGCGGCTGGCGAGAACCTCAATCTCGCCAGTTTTAAAAATATCCGTATGCAGAGAGGCGCGAACGGCATCTAGCGGCTGTTCGCGCCAATAAAATGGCGCGATTGTCTCAGTTTTAACTCGCCAGAAAAAACTGCCGCTCGCGGCCATTGCAAAGGGAAAAAAAAAGCCGCGAATTTGTTTTAACACATTTCTGAAGCGCGCATCTCGCCAATTTAAACTCGCCACACGCATCCATGTTAAACATAGCAGAATTCGCACTTTTCTGCATATGGAGATTAAAACTCTCCAAAAAAGCTACTTTTTAATAAATTCGCCAATTTTAAAATTCGCTGCTCTCTGCATAGGCCCCTTAGTCTATAATGTACAGTATTTGCTATGTTTTACAGACTTTCTGTCTAATAGATTGAAATACAGGAATAAATACACCAGGCATAAAAGTTTATAGGAGAGAGAATGGTATATCACCCATATAGTACCAACTGTAAGTAAATGTTGTCATTAAACCTTCCATAAATAAACAGTAACTACAGTAGCATGATCAAACTACATTAAATATAAATAAAAACACAGCTATTTGCCATGTAAAAGGCACAATGTGTCCTACTTTAAATAATATTTTCCCAATGCTGATGAAATATTGTCAAAGTCATTAATTTCTCCCCATGAGAAATTATATTTTGATCTGTTATTGATATCTTATGAAAGATTTTATTGGAAAGGTTAAATGAACTTTCAATTATTTATCTGAATTTAAATCTGGGCATTGAAAACTGCTGCCATTTCACACAGACAAAATATCATCAGTCCACCGAGTGACATTAGGTCTTAAAATGCTGCTCTAGCAACATCTCTGGTACAGATGTCGGTATTCATGCAACTTTTACTATAGTTATAAAGTCATTTATTACATTTTTTTTATGATTCTAATGTATTGTCTGTTATTTTATTATTCCCAAACATTAAAATGTATGATAGTGTACAAAATACAAGCATAATAACATACTCTACTGCATTAAAGTTTTCTTATGTAAGCTTAAGAGTGTCATAAAAGTATTAACATAGGAAACAAAAATGGAAATATTTTGTAGGGTATCTCCTTTTGTTTTTTTTTATTACTCCCTGATTAAATATTTGTAATTGTGCTTTTTCAAATTTTACTGAGGATAGTATATAGCTCTTACATACACAATGATGTCAAGGAAAAACAAAAATACCGAATGGAGCTTAAAATAACGAAGTGAACAAATAAACAAACAACTCACTAGGAATATAATGTCAAACTCTCAGAAACATATTGTAACTAACATATTGCCGGCCTTTAGCTTTTTAACAATTGTGTGAAATACAATCTCCACATTTAGATATATGAAGACATTTATTTATCGTACTAAGTAAAACAATTAAGGTTCTTAATTAATAGCTGCTTGGGGTAGAACTGATTCTCCAGCTGGCCACTATTACAGTGTTCTCATAAAGTCAGAGATAAGTAATTATTAATGGCCTTACATTTTTTTTAAACTATGTCTGTGTTGCTACACTAGACAGATCTTTACAGTTTACACCTTAGAATTGGTAGATATTATTAAAAAAAAATAAGAAGTAGGTGTTACGTGTTCAAAAATCAAAATCATCGCAAAGGTTTGAAAAATCATGTACTTGTAGCACAGAATCCAGAATCAACTCAAAGCAAGGAAGTGAGCACGAACACCTAGAACCAAAGTGAACCAATGATAGTGTCATGGCTAGGCAGTAAATATTTGTAATGTGACAGATTTGTTATTCAAATCACCAGACCCCTTTTGGGCAATCAGAATCATTTTAAAATTCATATGTAAACATAGAAAGATAAGAATTGGACCTGCTTACACTACCGACACACTTTTTTGCTCATCGGCCAGATCCGCAAGCCGGGAGATTTCCCGGCTTGCTAGTGGCCGCCCCTCGGCGTGCCACGCGTCACCGACGCGCGGTCACGCGTCTTCGGGAGCCTGCGCCCCCTGCACGCGCGTCCAGGGCTCCCCGAGGGAGCCCTGGTGTCCCGCGATGTGGGGGACTGCGGCAGGGGGTTCCGGGGGACCCGGCGGACCCGGCAGCGGTAGGGAGAGCGCCCCGATCGGAGGGCGCTCTTCCGCTGCTTCGGCGCGCGCCCGTCACCCTCCGGCGCGCGCCAGGCTACTGCTGCGGCCAAGAACGGGCAAATGCTCGAATAAACTTGGCCGCAGCAGTATAAGACCATTACAAACCAAATCAACAAAGGTGTGTTTATTGTAATGTACCTTTCACTTAGGTCCCAAGTAAATATTCATTGCTACTGTGTGGAGTAAGTCCACCTACTGTATACTAATGATCTCTGTATAAACTACAGGGTCATGTTAGAACCTAGGACACTACTCTTAAAATAGATCTTTCCTGTTAAATATTGAAGAAGATGAACAACCTTAGGGCAGCTAATTTAGAAACTTGTTTAGCATTTGCTTTGCTGATATGACACATTTCAAGTAAGTCTACACTTTATAGCACTAATCACCATTGAGTCTGAAATTTAAAAATGGAGGGAAATTTCTTGATCATAAGTAGTTGAATTTTGCCAATGAAGTAATCCCCTTGTATGATACTAATTTTTGAAACAGATGGTTGTATATAATTTTGATAGCCCTTAAGTTTTATTATTGTAAATAAAATACTTGCTCGGTAAAGTCAAACAAAAGTAAAGAACATCTGTCTTGTTTCTTTCTTTTTTTTTACTGTGGATACATCCGTTTTAATCAGACTTTAAATGATATGGAGCTTTTAAAGTCATGCATTTTATTTTCAGCACGTTTGTCATTCAGGTTCATTAGTGAGCATATGTGCCCAGATGATTAGGCACTTGGTGACCAAGCTCCAAAGGCAATTCATCATAGTAAAATAAATGTATACTATAATTTTAGTTATTTGCAAACAACAGGGGGAAACCTTCTATCATTAAAAGGCACCTAAAGGACATTGGCCTAATCAAAATGTTTAATTAACTGAGATCAGCCTGAGCAAATGAATAGTATTCTGTGTTTCAAACAGTATACTGTATATAAGGAAAATATCTAAAACTGTGCAACAAATCACTGATGCATAAAACAATGGGTAAAGGTATAACTCTTATCTGCCCCTGCAGCTGAGGTCCACTCTCTCACCCAGAGAGTATAATAAACAGTCCAGAAAAATCAGAACTTATAGTGCAAAAACAGAAAAGACAAAAAAACAGGTCATTGTGTAATATAATAGGGAAACAGGGAATGTCCCACTCCGTTAAATGAACTCACAAGATCTGCAAATCTTTTAAGCAGTGAACTGATAGTAGAGAAGGGACTGACAATCATATGATGTGGTGTTTTTCTTTCTTCCAAAATATGGTACTCAAACTGCCATGAGTTGGAACTCCATATGTGAAGGAAATTTGAAGAAGGCTACACAGTGTAAATCTACGCGTTTCACTTGAGCTTCGGCAGAGGTGCAGATATTGAGCTGCTGAGAGCTGTCCCTATTTTATACCCTCTAACAATAATTGATTACTCCTCATCACAATTACTCACTATTATGGGTATTTGAATAAATCAATTAAAAGTTACTTAGTGTAGAGTTTGTTACATTTGGGAAATGTATGTGTTTTATTTAAAAATTATCATACACTTGTATTTTTCCAGGCGATAGATTGTAGCCCACAGATCTATCATTATCAATATTGTGGTATTTTCCAATAAATATTTTTTTGCTGGGACTGATATCATTCCCTAATGTTATACTATCTTACAGATCCTGTGTTCTTTTTTGACTACATTTTTACACTTAATAGTTATGTACAGATGCAGTGGCTGTTATCCGAACATTTCACGGAGCTGTTTTCGTGAACTTTGCTGTTTTCCACTCGGCATTCACTCGTTATTCTTCCATGAACGCTGCCGTGAATGCCGCCAATCACACCCGTAATCTTCTACAGTTAGAGTATTTGTGTATGGCTAAGACCCGTTCTATAGTGCCGGGTGCGTGCAACGCCGTGCGCACGCACGGAATTTTAGTTGGCTGACGTTAGTCAGCATTTCTATAATGGCACCGCGCACGCGCACAGCAGGAAGAGTGAAGCGGGCCGACAGCGGGGAGGTTTGGAAAAATAATGATTTTGCGCTGCTGCTTGTTGCGCGTCATACACTATGAGCCAATCATAGTGAGCCTGCAATTTCATTGGCTAATTCTCCCTGTCAAGAAAGGTTATGACTGTGACAAAGTCCAAGAATCATATAAAAAAGTCAGAGCCATGAATAGAACTAAGTTGTTGAGTAAATCCAGAGGAAATGGTCCGAACAAGGTGTTAAGGGATAACAGGATAATAATCCATTATAAGGGATAATAATCCAACTATTAAGAATGTAGTTAAATTCATCACTAAATACAGTGGTTATTCCAACAAAATCACTGAAATTCTTAACTGTCATTGGAAAGTATTGTTGTGTGATCCCCATTTGAGCAAACATCTTACACCTAGGGCACCTGTGGTTTTTCGCAAAGTTTTCAATGTGAAGAACCAACTAGCTCCCGGTCATATGAGAGAGATCCTCTCCGTTACTGACTCTGACCTGCCCCTCTCTGGTAATTTTAAATGTGGCAGGTCTAGATGCATTACGTGAAAGTATCTTACCGCTGGTAATTCCATTGCTCCCGTTTCAAATGGATCTATACATCCTATCAAGAGCAGGATTGACTGTCTTACCTCACATGTGGTATATGCTCTGTCCTGTGCCTGTAAGATTCAGTACATAGGACGTACTAAACGTTCTCTATGTACTAGATTTTAGAACATCGACGGGCCATCACTAAGGGGGTCCTCACACATAGTGTCCCTCGACACTGCTCTACAGTACACTCTAGGGACCCCTCCAGTCTTAAGATTACAGGCATTGAATCTGTCCCCTGTTCTAAACTGGGTGGCGACAGGTTCAAAACACTGTGCATCCGCGAGTCCTACTGGATCTACTGCTTAGGCACGTTGGCTCCACTCAGACTCAACGAATGCATTGACACGAGCATTGTAGTTTAAGATCTGTCTTCCATGCTCTCATTTTTTACGCTGCTTTCTCATCCAGTTTTTATTTGTATTTTTATCTGTATTTTATATATTATTGTTCTATTGGTCATCGTTGTCTAATTTTAGAATATTGTCAACATTTTCTCGTTGACAAAGGGCGACGGCCCGAAACGCGTTCGAGATTTTTAATATATCCCATGCCATGATGTCTACCATGGAATAAA